>NW_023493664.1:1197500-1242500 GCF_013265735.2 Oncorhynchus mykiss
ACCACACACACACCACACCACACCACACCACACCACACCACACACACACCACACCACACCACACACCACACACCACACACCACACCACACACACCACACACCACACCACACCACACACCACACCACACCACACCACACACTTTTTTATATCAAAACAATTGCAGTAATATTTGTGGTTTGTGTGTGTTTGCCAGTCCTCCATGAGGTAGAGGAGGAATCAGTAGAGTTCAGCTGGAAGAGGAACAGACTGTTCAACCACACAGCCTGTCTAGTGATCTACCAGATCTGTATGGAGGTAGGAGGGGTGTCTGTCTGTCTAGTGATCTACCAGATCTGTATGGAGGTAGGAGGGGTGTCTGTCTGTCTAGTGATCTACCAGATCTGTCTGGAGGTAGGAGGGGTGTCTGTCTGTCTAGTGATCTACCAGATCTGTCTGGAGGTAGGAGGGGTGTCTGTCTGTCTAGTGATCTACCAGATCTGTATGGAGGTAGGAGGGGTGTCTGTCTGTCTAGTGATCTACCAGATCTGTCTGGAGGTAGGAGGGGTGTCTGTCTGTCTAGTGATCTACCAGATCTGTATGGAGGTAGGAGGGGTGTCTGTCTGTCTAGTGATCTACCAGATCTGTATGGAGGTAGGAGTGGTGTCTGTCTGTCTAGTGATCTACCAGATCTGTATGGAGGTAGGAGGGGTGTCTGTCTGTCTGTCTGTATGGAGGTAGGAGGGGTGTCTGTGTAGGAGGGGTGTCTGTCTGTATGGAGGTATGAGGGGGGGTCTGTCTGTATGGAGGTAGGAGGAGTGTCTGTCTGTATGGAGGTAGGAGGGGTGTCTGTATGGAGGTAGGAGGGGTGTCTGTGTAGGAGGGGTGTCTGTCTGTATGGAGGTAGGAGGGGGGTATGTCTGTATGGAGGTTGGAGGGGTGTCTGTCTGTGTGGAGGTAGTAGGGGTGTCTGTCTCTCTGGAGGTAGGAGGGGTGTCTGTCTGTCTGTATGGAGGTAGGAGGGGTGTCTGTCTGTATGGAGGTAGGAGGGGGGGTCTGTCTGTGTGGAGGTAGGAGGGGGGGTCTGTCTGTGTGGAGGTAGGGGGTGTCTGTCTGTCTGTCTGTATGGAGGTAGGAGGGGTGTCTGTCTGTATGGAGGTAGGAGGGGGGGTCTGTCTGTGTGGAGGTAGGGGGGGTCTGTCTGTGATGAGGGGGGTTAGTACTTCATTCTTAGGAGTCTAAGCAGAGTTTTAGCTGGTGTTATTAGCAGCTCGTCTATTTTATACTGAACAACAATATAAACAAAACTTGTAAAGTCTTGTTTTCATGAGCTGAAATAAAAGATCCCAGAAATGTTCCATACCTACAGCACCTTGTGCTGGGGGACAATAAAAGGCCACTCAACACAATGCCACAGATTTTGCTGTTGTGAAGCCAGTTGGACATAATACCAAACTCTCTAAAACAACGTTTAGAGGCGGCTTGTGGTAGAGAAATGAACATTACCAAACTCTCTCAAACAACGTTTAGAGGCGGCTTGTGGTAGAGAAATGAACATGACCAAACTCTGTAAAACGACGTTGAGAGGCGGCTTGTGGTAGAGAAATGAACATTAAACAGCTCTGGGGGACATTCCTACAGTCAGAATGTCAGTTACACGCTCCCTCACAACTTACAGCCCATGTGTCAGCTGAAGTTGACAGATTTTTGATGGGGATTTTTGAATATGTTACCGACTCTATTAAATACTAATCTTAACTGTTACGGTGATGATGATGTAATGACCTGAATTCCTAGGATCCCATAGCAACCGTCATCTCGGTAACCAGTAAACCCAAAAGCAAGTGGAGGCCGCTGCCCCTGGACACAGTGGTGAGGACACTAGCCATATATATACACACACACACACTGACACACACTCACTTTCTGTCTATTGACCAATGGTCTGCCTGTGTTGTTGTCTGGTCCAATAGGAAATGGAGAAGCTGGTTTCCAGGAAGTTGAGAATCGGCGCCAAAGAGACCATGAAGATTGCTGAGAAACTATACACACAGGGGTAAGGGTTTTCCCTAAACCTTAGACCCTAAACCCTAGTCCCTACCCCCTAAACCGTGTCCCTACTCCCTAAACCTTAGACCCTAAACCCTAGTCCCTAAACCCTAGTCCCTACTCCCTAAACCTTAGACCCTATACCCTAGACACTACTCCCTAAACCCTAGACCCTAAACCCAAGTCCCTACTCCCTAAACCCTAGACCCTACTCACTAAACCCTAAACCCTAGTCCCTACTCCCTAAACCATAGTCCCTACTCCCTAAACCCTAGACCCTAAACCCTACTCCTTTAACCTTAGACCCAAAACCCTACTCCCTAAACCTTAGACCCTAAACCCTATGCCCTATTCCCTAAACCCTAGTCCCTACTCCCTGAACCCTAGTCCCTACTCACTACACACAGGGGTGAGGGTTTTCCCTAGTCCCTACTCCCTAAACCCTAATCCCTACTCCCTAAACCTTACTCCCTACTCCCTAAACCCTAGTCCCTACTCCCTAAACCTTCAACCCTAAACCTTAGACCCTAACCATAGTCCCTACTCCCTAAACCCTAATCTCTACTCCCTAAACCCTAGTCCCTACTACCTAAACCCTAGTCCCTACTCCCTAAACCTTAGACCCTAGACGTTAGTGGAGGACGTTAGTGGAGGACGTTAGTGTCGCAGGTCTGGAGGACGTTAGTGGAGGACGTTAGTGTCGCAGGTCTGGAGGACGTTAGTGGAGGACGTTAGTGTCGCAGGTCTGGAGGACGTTAGTGGAGGACGTTAGTGGAGGACGTTAGTGTCGCAGGTCTGGAGGACGTTAGTGGAGGACGTTAGTGTCGCAGGTCTGGAGGACGTTAGTGGAGGACGTTAGTGGAGGACGTTAGTAGAGCAGGTCTGGAGGACGTTAGTGTCGCAAGTCTGGAGGACGCTAGTGTCGCAAGTCTGGAGGACGCTAGTGTCGCAGGTCTGAAGGACGTTAGTGGAGGACGTTAGTGTCGCAGGTCTGGAGGACGTTAGTGTCTCAGGTATGGAGGACGTTAGTGTCGCAGGTCTGGAGGACGTTAGTGTCGCAAGTCTGGAGGACGTTAGTGGAGGACGTTAGTGTCGCAGGTCTGGAGGACGTTAGTGTCGCAGGTCTGGAGGACGTTAGTGTCGCAGGTCTGGAGGACATTAGTGTCGCAAGTCTGGAGGACGTTAGTGTCGCAAGTCTGGAGGACGTTAGTGTCGCAGGTCTGGAGGACGTTAGTGTCGCAGGTCTGGAGGACGTTAGTGTCGCAGGTCTGGAGGACGTTAGTGTCGCAGGTCTGGAGGACGTTAGTGGAGGACGTTAGTGTCGCAAGTCTGGAGGACGTTAGTGTCGCAGGTCCGGAGGACGCTAGTGTCGCAGGTCTGGAGGACGTTAGTGGAGGACGTTAGTGGAGGACATTAGTGTCGCAAGTCTGGAGGACGTTAGTGTCGCAAGTCTGGAGGACGTTAGTGGAGGACGTTAGTGTCGCAGGTCTGGAGGACGTTAGTGGAGGACATTAGTGTCGCAAGTCCGGAGGACGCTAGTGTCGCAGGTCTGGAGGACGCTAGTGTCGCAGGTCCGGAGGACGTTAGTGGAGGACGTTAGTGGAGGACGTTAGTGGAGGTCATTAGTGGAGGACGTTAGTGTCGCAGGTCTGGAGGACGTTAGTGGAGGATGTCAGTGTCGCAGGTCTGGGGGACGTTAGTGGAGGACATTAGTGGAGGTCGTTAGTGTCGCAGGTCTGGAGGACGTTAGTGGAGGACGTTAGTGGAGGACGTTAGTGTCGCAGGTCTGGAGGACGTCAGTGTCGCAGGTCCGGAGGACGTTAGTGGAGGACGTTAGTAGAGGACGTTAGTGTCGCAGGTCTGGGGGACGTTAGTGGAGGACGTTAGTGGAGGACGTTAGTGTCGCAGGTCTGGAGGACGTTAGTGGAGGACGTTAGTGGAGGACGTTAGTGTCGCAGGTCTGGGGGACGTTAGTGGAGGACGTTAGTGGAGGACGTTAGTGTCGCAGGTCTGGAGGACGTCAGTGTCGCAGGTCAGGAGGACGTTAGTGGAGGACGTTAGTAGAGGACGTTAGTGTCGCAGGTCTGGAGGACGTTAGTGGAGGATGTTAGTAGAGCAGGTCTGGAGGACGTTAGTGGAGGACGTTAGTGGAGGATGTTAGTAGAGCAGGTCTGGAGGACGTTAGTGGAGGACGTTAGTGGAGGACGTTAGTGGAGGATGTTAGTAGAGCAGGTCCGGAGGACGTTAGTGTCGCAGGTCTGGGGGACGTTAGTGTCGCAAGTCCGGAGGATGTTAGTGTCGCAAGTCTGGAGGGCGTTAGTGGAGGATAGTGCATTTGAATGGGAGAGCTGGCATTCAGCGTTGGTACTCTGGTAAGATACTGCCACTTGGTCAGTTCCCCAGGCTTTTAATCATCTTTCTGTTAACCAGGCCCCCAGGCTTTTATACATCTTTCTGTTAACCAGTTCCCCAGGCTTTTAATCATCTTTCTGTTAACCAGGCCCCCAGGCTTTTATACATCTTTCTGTTAACCAGTTCCCCAGGCTTTTAATCATCTTTCTGTTAACCAGTTCCCCAGGCTTTTAATCATCTTTCTGTTAACAAGTTCCCCAGGCTTTTAATCGTCTTTCTGGTAACCAGTTCCCCAGGCTTTTGGGAACTAGGAGAGTGAAACCTGGGTGTCCCAGGATTGCCTGTGAAGGCCCCCCTCATCAGTTGTAGAGGTGTGTGGTAATATTTTAATCTCTGTGTGTTTAGGTTAATCAGTTATCCGCGTACAGAGACCAACCTGTTTCCTAAGGACCTGGCCCTGGGCCCCTTGGTGGAGCATCAGACACACAGCCCCTCCTGGGGGGCCTTCGCTAGGGGGGTGATGGAGCAGCCAGGGGGACCCAACCCACGGCAGGGCACCAAGACAGATCAGGCTCATCCCCCTATACACCCCATCAAGTACACCAACACACTACAGGTATATATATATATATATATACACACCAAGTACACCAACACACTACAGGTATACAGTACACCTTAGCCAAATACATTTAAACTCAGTTTTTCACAATTCCTGACCATGTGGTCCCATGGTCCCATGGTGTGTAGTGTTATGTGGTCCCATGGTCCCATGGTGTGTATTGTTATGTGGTCCCATGGTCCCATGGTGTGTATTGTTATGTGGTCCCATGGTGTGTATTGTTATGTGGTCCCATGGTGTGTATTGTTATGTGGTCCCATGGTCCCATGGTGTGTATTGTTATGTGGTCCCATGGTGTGTATTGTTATGTGGTGCGAAACGGGGGAACCCAAGAACGGACTCAGAAGAGGAAGCAGGGATGAATGAACCAAAATGTTTATTGTACACAGAGAAATATGGAGTGCAGACCTGGGGTAGCTCATGAAGTCAACTTAGTGTATGTAAACTTCTGACCCACTGCAATTATGATACAGTAAATTATAAGTGAAATAATCTGTCTGTAAACAATTGTTGGAAAAATGACTTGTGTCAAGCACAAAGTAGATGTCCTAACCGACTTCCCAAAACTATAGTTTGTTAACAAGAAATTTGTGGAGTGGTTGAAAAACGAGTTTTAGTGACTCCAACCTAAGTGTATGTAAAGTTCTGACATCAACTGTATCTACACCAAGTACACCAACCGTGTTCCTGAGTTGACTATCCTGATCTGTAAAACGGTGTTAAGTGGCTAGATCTGAAATGTGTTTTCTGTCTCCAGGGCAACGAGCAGCGTGTGTATGAGTTCATTGTGCGTCACTTCCTGGCGTGCGTATCCCTTGATGCTGTGGGGCAGGAAACGGTGGTCGAGGTGGAAATGGCTCACGAGAGGTTCTCCGCAAACGGCCTCATGATCATCAGGAGGAACTACCTGGACGTGTACCCCTACGACCGCTGGAGCACTAAGGTGGGGGGGGGGTTCATACCCCTACGACCGCTGGAGCACTAAGGTGGGGGGGGTCATTTACCACGAGGGGGGGGGGGGTCATACCCCTACGACCGCTGGAGCACTAAGGTGGGGGGGGGTCATTTACCACGAGGGGGGGGTCATACCCCTACGACCGCTGGAGCACTAAGGTGGGGGGGTCATTTACCACGAGGGGGGGGGGGTCATACCCCTACGACCGCTGGAGCACTAAGGTGGGGGGGGTCATTTACCACGAGGGGGGGGTCATACCCCTACGACCGCTGGAGCACTAAGGTGGGGGGGTCATTTACCACGAGGGGGGGGTCATACCCCTACGACCGCTGGAGCACTAAGGTGGGGGGGGGTCATTTACCACGAGGGGGGGGGGTCATACCCCTACGACCGCTGGAGCACTAAGGTGGGGGGGGGTCATTTACCACGAGGGGGGGGTAATACCCCTACGACCGCTGGAGCACTAAGGTGGGGGGGGTTATTTACCACGAGGGGGGGGGGGTCATACCCCTACGACCGCTGGAGCACTAAGGTGGGGGGGGTCATACCCCTACGACCGCTGGAGCACTAAGGTGGGGGGGGGGTTCATACCCCTACGACCGCTGGAGCACTAAGTTGGGGGGGGGGTTCATACCCCTACGACCGCTGGAGCACTAAGGTGGGGGGGGGGGGGTCATACCCCTACGACCGCTGGAGCACTAAGGTGGGGGGGGGTCATACCCCTACGACCGCTGGAGCACTAAGGTGGGGGGGGGGTTCATACCCCTACGACCGCTGGAGCACTAAGGTGGGGGGGAGGTTCATACCCCTACGACCGCTGGAGCACTAAGGTGGGGGGGGTCATTTACCACGAGGGGGGGGGTCATACCCCTACGACCGCTGGAGCACTAAGGTGGGGGGGGGGTTCATACCCCTACGACCGCTGGAGCACTAAGGTGGGGGGGGTCATTTACCACGAGGGGGGGGGTCATACCCCTACGACCGCTGGAGCACTAAGGTGGGGGGGGGGGTTCATACCCCTACGACCGCTGGAGCACTAAGGTGGGGGGGGGGGGTCATACCCCTACGACCGCTGGAGCACTAAGGTGGGGGGGGGTCATACCCCTACGACCGCTGGAGCACTAAGGTGGGGGGGGGGTTCATACCCCTACGACCGCTGGAGCACTAAGGTGGGGGGGAGGTTCATACCCCTACGACCGCTGGAGCACTAAGGTGGGGGGGGTCATTTACCACGAGGGGGGGGGTCATACCCCTACGACCGCTGGAGCACTAAGGTGGGGGGGGGGTTCATACCCCTACGACCGCTGGAGCACTAAGGTGGGGGGGGTTCATACCCCTACGACCGCTGGAGCACTAAGGTGGGGGGGGGGTTCATACCCCTACGACCGCTGGAGCACTAAGGTGGGGGGGAGGTTCATACCCCTACGACCGCTGGAGCACTAAGGTGGGGGGGGTCATTTACCACGAGGGGGGGGGTCATACCCCTACGACCGCTGGAGCACTAAGGTGGGGGGGGGGTTCATACCCCTACGACCGCTGGAGCACTAAGGTGGGGGGGGTCATTTACCACGAGGGGGGGGGGTCATACCCCTACGACCGCTGGAGCACTAAGGTGGGGGGGGGGGTTCATACCCCTACGACCGCTGGAGCACTGAGGTGGGGGGGGTTCATACCCCTACGACCGCTGGAGCACTAAGGTGGGGGGGGGGTTCATACCCCTACGACCGCTGGAGCACTAAGGTGGGGGGGGGGGGTTCATACCCCTACGACCGCTGGAGCACTAAGGTGGGGGGGGGGGGGGTTCATACCCCTACGACCGCTGGAGCACTAAGGTGGGGGCGGGGTTCATACCCCTACGACCGCTGGAGCACTAAGGTGGGGGGGGGGGGTTCATACCCCTACGACCGCTGGAGCACTAAGGTGGGGGGGGGGTTCATACCCCTACGACCGCTGGAGCACTAAGGTGGGGGGGGGGTCATTTACCACGAGGGGGGTCATACCCCTACGACCGCTGGAGCACTAAGGTGGGGGGGGGTCATTTACCACGAGGGGGGTCATACCCCTACGACCGCTGGAGCACTAAGGTGGGGGGGGGTCATTTACCACGAGGGGGGTCATACCCCTACGACCGCTGGAGCACTAAGGTGGGGGGGGGTCATTTACCACGAGGGGGGGTCATACCCCTACGACCGCTGGAGCACTAAGGTGGGGGGGTCATTTACCACGAGGGGGGAGGTACATACCCCTACGACCGCTGGAGCACTAAGGTGGGGGTCATTTACCACGAGGGTACCGTTATGAACCCCTGGGGGGGGGGGGGGGGGGGAGTCATACCCCTACGACCGCTGGAGCACTAAGGTGGGGGGGTCATTTACCACTAAGGTGGGGGGGGGGGGTCATACCCCTACGACCGCTGGAGCACTAAGGTGGGGTGTCTTTATCATGTTGAATATATGAGGGTCACGTTATGAACCCCTGGGGGGGTCTTTATCATGTTGAATATATGAGGGTCACGTTATGAACCCCTGGGGGGGGGGGGTCTTTATCATGTTGAATATATGAGGGTCACGTTATGAACCCCTGGGGGGGGGGGGTCTTTATCATGTTGAATATATGAGGGTCCCGTTATGAACCCCTGGGGGGGGTGTTTATCATGTTGAATATATGAGGGTCCCGTTATGAACCCCTGGGGGGGGGGTCTTTATCATGTTGAATATATGAGGGTCCCGTTATGAACCCCTGGGGGGGGTGTTTATCATGTTGAATATATGAGGGTCCCGTTATGAACCCCTGGGGGGGGGTCTTTATCATGTTGAATATATGAGGGTCCCGTTATGAACCCCTGGGGGGGGTGTTTATCATGTTGAATATATGAGGATCCCGTTATGAACCCCTGGGGGGGGGGGGGTCTTTATCATGTTGAATATATGAGGGTCCCGTTATGAACCCCTGGGGGGGGGTCTTTATCATGTTGAATATATGAGGGTGTGAGCCACTGGGGGACTCCACATAATGTTTGTTTGTTAATGTGTGTGTGTGTGTGTGTGTGTGTGTGTGTGTGTGTGTGTGTTTCAGGTGATCCCAGTGTATGAGCAGGGTAGCCAGTTCCAGCCGTCAGCGATAGAGATGCTGGATGGCCAGACCTCTCCTCCTCAACTCCTCACGGAGGCAGACCTCATATCACTGATGGAGAAACACGGCATCGGTACACACACACACACACACACACACAGCTGAATATCCAGATGACTATCAGGTTAACTGCAGTGTGTTAGTGGTTAACTGCAGTATGTTAGTGGTTAACTGCAGTGTGTTAGTGGTTAACTGCAGTATGTTAGTGGTTAACTGCAGTGTGTTAGTGGTTAACTGCAGTGTGTTAGTGGTTAACTGCAGTGTGTTAGTGGTTAACTGCAGTGTGTTAGTGGTTAACTGCAGTGTGTTAGTGGTTAACTGCAGTGTGTTTGTTAGTGGTTAACTGCAGTGTGTTAGTGGTTAACTGCAGTGTGTTTGTTAGTGGTTAACTGCAGTGTGTTTGTTAGTGGTTAACTGCAGTGTGTTTGTTAGTGGTTAACTGCAGTGTGTTTGTTAGTGGTTAACTGCAGTGTGTTAGTGGTTAACTGCAGTGTGTTTGTTAGTGGTTAACTGCAGTGTGTTTTGTTAGTGGTTAACTGCAGTGTGTTTGTGGTTAACTGCAGTGTGTTAGTGGTTAACTGCAGTGTGTTAGTGGTTAACTGCAGTGTGTTTGTTAGTGGTTAACTGCAGTGTGTTAGTGGTTAACTGCAGTGTGTTTGTTAGTGGTTAACTGCAGTGTGTTAGTGGTTAACTGCAGTGTGTTTGTTAGTGGTTAACTGCAGTGTGTTAGTGGTTAACTGCAGTGTGTTAGTGGTTAACTGCAGTGTGTTTGTTAGTGGTTAACTGCAGTGTGTTTTGTTAGTGGTTAACTGCAGTGTGTTTGTTAGTGGTTAACTGCAGTGTGTTTTGTTAGTGGTTAACTGCAGTGTGTTTGTGGTTAACTGCAGTGTGTTAGTGGTTAACTGCAGTGTGTTAGTGGTTAACTGCAGTGTGTTAGTGGTTAACTGCAGTGTGTTAGTGGTTAACTGCAGTGTGTTAGTGGTTAACTGCAGTGTGTTAGTGGTTAACTGCAGTGTGTTAGTGGTTAACTGTAGTGTGTTTGTTAGTTGTTAACTGCAGTGTGTTTGTTAGTGGTTAACTGCAGTATGTTAGTGGTTAACTGCAGTGTGTTTGTGGTTAACTGCAGTGTGTTTGTGGTTAACTGCAGTGTGTTAGTGGTTAACTGCAGTGTGTTAGTGGTTAACTGCAGTGTGTTAGTGGTTAACTGCAGTGTGTTAGTGGTTAACTGCAGTGTGTTAGTGGTTAACTGCAGTGTGTTTGTTAGTTGTTAACTGCAGTGTGTTAGTGGTTAACTGCAGTGTGTTTTGTTAGTGGTTAACTGCAGTGTGTTTGTTAGTGGTTAACTGCAGTGTGTTTGTTAGTGGTTAACTGCAGTATGTTAGTGGTTAACTGCAGTGTGTTAGTGGTTAACTGCAGTGTGTTTGTGGTTAACTGCAGTGTGTTTGTGGTTAACTGCAGTGTGTTAGTGGTTAACTGCAGTGTGTTTGTGGTTAACTGCAGTGTGTTAGTGGTTAACTGCAGTGTGTTAGTGGTTAACTGCAGTGTGTTAGTGGTTAACTGCAGTGTGTTTGTTAGTTGTTAACTGCAGTGTGTTTGTTAGTTGTTAACTGCAGTGTGTTTTGTTAGTGGTTAACTGCAGTGTGTTTGTTAGTGGTTAACTGCAGTGTGTTTGTTAGTGGTTAACTGCAGTATGTTAGTGGTTAACTGCAGTGTGTTTGTGGTTAACTGCAGTGTGTTTGTGGTTAACTGCAGTGTGTTAGTGGTTAACTGCAGTGTGTTAGTGGTTAACTGCAGTGTGTTAGTGGTTAACTGCAGTGTGTTAGTGGTTAACTGCAGTGTGTTAGTGGTTAACTGCAGTGTGTTAGTGGTTAACTGCAGTGTGTTAGTGGTTAACTGCAGTGTGTTAGTGGTTAACTGCAGTGTGTTTGTTAGTGGTTAACTGCAGTGTGTTTGTTAGTGGTTAACTGCAGTGTGTTAGTGGTTAACTGCAGTGTGTTAGTGGTTAACTGCAGTGTGTTTGTTAGTGGTTAACTGCAGTGTGTTAGTGGTTAACTGCAGTGTGTTAGTGGTTAACTGCAGTGTGTTTGTTAGTGGTTAACTGCAGTGTGTTTGTTAGTGGTTAACTGCAGTGTGTTTGTTAGTGGTTAACTGCAGTGTGTTTGTTAGTGGTTAACTGCAGTGTGTTTGTTAGTGGTTAACTGCAGTGTGTTTGTTAGTGGTTAACTGCTGTGTGTTAGTTGTTAACTGCAGTGTGTTTGTGGTTAACTGCAGTGTGTTTGTGGTTAACTGCAGTGTGTTAGTGGTTAACTGCAGTGTGTTAGTGGTTAACTGCAGTGTGTTAGTGGTTAACTGCAGTGTGTTTTGTTAGTGGTTAACTGCAGTGTGTTTGTTAGTGGTTAACTGCAGTGTGTTTGTTAGTGGTTAACTGCAGTATGTTAGTGGTTAACTGCAGTGTGTTTGTGGTTAACTGCAGTGTGTTTGTGGTTAACTGCAGTGTGTTAGTGGTTAACTGCAGTGTGTTAGTGGTTAACTGCAGTGTGTTAGTGGTTAACTGCAGTGTGTTAGTGGTTAACTGCAGTGTGTTAGTGGTTAACTGCAGTGTGTTTGTTAGTGGTTAACTGCAGTGTGTTAGTGGTTAACTGCAGTGTGTTAGTGGTTAACTGCAGTGTGTTTGTTAGTGGTTAACTGCAGTGTGTTAGTGGTTAACTGCAGTGTGTTAGTGGTTAACTGCAGTGTGTTTGTTAGTGGTTAACTGCAGTGTGTTTGTTAGTGGTTAACTGCAGTGTGTTTGTTAGTGGTTAACTGCAGTGTGTTTGTTAGTGGTTAACTGCAGTGTGTTTGTTAGTGGTTAACTGCAGTGTGTTTGTTAGTGGTTAACTGCTGTGTGTTAGTTGTTAACTGCAGTGTGTTTGTGGTTAACTGCAGTGTGTTTGTGGTTAACTGCAGTGTGTTAGTGGTTAACTGCAGTGTGTTAGTGGTTAACTGCAGTGTGTTAGTGGTTAACTGCAGTGTGTTTTGTTAGTGGTTAACTGCAGTGTGTTTGTTAGTGGTTAACTGCAGTGTGTTTGTTAGTGGTTAACTGCAGTGTGTTTGTTAGTGGTTAACTGCAGTGTGTTTGTGGTTAACTGCAGTGTGTTTGTGGTTAACTGCAGTGTGTTAGTGGTTAACTGCAGTGTGTTAGTGGTTAACTGCAGTGTGTTAGTGGTTAACTGCAGTGTGTTAGTGGTTAACTGCAGTGTGTTAGTGGTTAACTGCAGTGTGTTAGTGGTTAACTGCAGTGTGTTAGTGGTTAACTGCAGTGTGTTTGTTAGTGGTTAACTGCAGTGTGTTTGTTAGTGGTTAACTGCAGTGTGTTAGTGGTTAACTGCAGTGTGTTAGTGGTTAACTGCAGTGTGTTAGTGGTTAACTGCAGTGTGTTAGTGGTTAACTGCAGTGTGTTAGTGGTTAACTGCAGTGTGTTAGTGGTTAACTGCAGTGTGTTAGTGGTTAACTGCAGTGTGTTAGTGGTTAACTGCAGTGTGTTTGTTAGTGGTTAACTGCAGTGTGTTTGTTAGTGGTTAACTGCAGTGTGTTTGTTAGTGGTTAACTGCAGTGTGTTTGTTAGTGGTTAACTGCTGTTTGTTAGTGGTTAACTGCTGTGTGTTAGTGGTTAACTGCAGTGTGTTTGTTAGTGGTTAACTGCAGTGTGTTTGTGGTTAACTGCAGTGTGTTAGTGGTTAACTGCAGTGTGTTAGTGGTTAACTGCAGTGTGTTTGTTAGTGGTTAACTGCAGTGTGTTTGTTAGTGGTTAACTGCAGTGTGTTTGTTAGTGGTTAACTGCAGTGTGTTTGTTAGTGGTTAACTGCAGTGTGTTTGTTAGTGGTTAACTGCAGTGTGTTTGTTAGTGGTTAACTGCAGTGTGTTTGTTAGTGGTTAACTGCAGTGTGTTAGTGGTTAACTGCAGTGTGTTTGTTAGTGGTTAACTGCAGTGTGTTTGTTAGTGGTTAACTGCAGTGTGTTTGTTAGTGGTTAACTGCAGTGTGTTTGTTAGTGGTTAACTGCAGTGTGTTAGTGGTTAACTGCAGTATGTTAGTGGTTAACTGCAGTGTGTTAGTGGTTAACTGCAGTGTGTTAGTGGTTAACTGCAGTGTGTTAGTGGTTAACTGCAGTGTGTTAGTGGTTAACTGCAGTGTGTTTGTTAGTGGTTAACTGCAGTGTGTTAGTGGTTAACTGCAGTGTGTTAGTGGTTAACTGCAGTGTGTTAGTGGTTAACTGCAGTGTGTTTGTTAGTGGTTAACTGCAGTGTGTTAGTGGTTAACTGCAGTATGTTAGTGGTTAACTGCAGTGTGTTAGTGGTTAACTGCAGTGTGTTTGTTAGTGGTTAACTGCAGTGTGTTTGTTAGTGGTTAACTGCAGTGTGTTAGTGGTTAACTGCAGTGTGTTTGTTAGTGGTTAACTGCAGTGTGTTTGTTAGTGGTTAACTGCAGTGTGTTTGTTAGTGGTTAACTGCAGTGTGTTAGTGGTTAACTGCAGTGTGTTTGTTAGTGGTTAACTGCAGTGTGTTTGTTAGTGGTTAACTGCAGTGTGTTAGTGGTTAACTGCAGTGTGTTAGTGGTTAACTGCAGTGTGTTAGTGGTTAACTGCAGTGTGTTAGTGGTTAACTGCAGTGTGTTAGTGGTTAACTGCAGTGTGTTAGTGGTTAACTGCAGTGTGTTTGTTAGTGGTTAACTGCAGTGTGTTAGTGGTTAACTGCAGTGTGTTAGTGGTTAACTGCAGTGTGTTAGTGGTTAACTGCAGTGTGTTTGTTAGTGGTTAACTGCAGTGTGTTAGTGGTTAACTGCAGTATGTTAGTGGTTAACTGCAGTGTGTTAGTGGTTAACTGCAGTGTGTTTGTTAGTGGTTAACTGCAGTGTGTTTGTTAGTGGTTAACTGCAGTGTGTTAGTGGTTAACTGCAGTGTGTTTGTTAGTGGTTAACTGCAGTGTGTTTGTTAGTGGTTAACTGCAGTGTGTTAGTGGTTAACTGCAGTATGTTAGTGGTTAACTGCAGTGTGTTTGTTAGTGGTTAACTGCAGTGTGTTTGTTAGTGGTTAACTGCAGTGTGTTTGTTAGTGGTTAACTGCAGTGTGTTAGTGGTTAACTGCAGTGTGTTTGTTAGTGGTTAACTGCAGTGTGTTAGTGGTTAACTGCAGTGTGTTTGTTAGTGGTTAACTGCAGTGTGTTTGTTAGTGGTTAACTGCAGTGTGTTTGTTAGTGGTTAACTGCAGTATGTTAGTGGTTAACTGCAGTGTGTTAGTGGTTAACTGCAGTGTGTTTGTTAGTGGTTAACTGCAGTGTGTTTGTTAGTGGTTAACTGCAGTGTGTTAGTGGTTAACTGCAGTGTGTTTGTTAGTGGTTAACTGCAGTGTGTTTGTTAGTGGTTAACTGCAGTGTGTTTGTTAGTGGTTAACTGCAGTATGTTAGTGGTTAACTGCAGTGTGTTTGTTAGTGGTTAACTGCAGTATGTTAGTGGTTAACTGCAGTGTGTTAGTGGTTAACTGCAGTGTGTTTGTTAGTGGTTAACTGCAGTGTGTTAGTGGTTAACTACAGTGTGTTTGTTAGTGGTTAACTGCAGTGTGTTTGTTAGTGGTTAACTGCAGTGTGTTAGTGGTTAACTGCAGTGTGTTAGTGGTTAACTGCAGTGTGTTAGTGGTTAACTGCAGTGTGTTTGTTAGTGGTTAACTGCAGTGTGTTTGTTAGTGGTTAACTGCAGTGTGTTTGTTAGTGGTTAACTGCAGTGTGTTTGTGGTTAACTGCAGTATGTTAGTGGTTAACTGCAGTGTGTTAGTGGTTAACTGCAGTGTGTTAGTGGTTAACTGCAGTGTGTTTGTTAGTGGTTAACTGCAGTATGTTAGTGGTTAACTGCAGTGTGTTTGTTAGTGGTTAACTGCAGTATGTTAGTGGTTAACTGCAGTGTGTTTGTTAGTGGTTAACTGCAGTGTGTTAGTGGTTAACTGCAGTGTGTTTTAACAGGTACGGATGCCACCCACGCAGATCACATTGAGACCATAAAGAGCCGTATGTACGTGGGACTAACAGCTGATCAGAGGTTTCTACCAGGAGAACTGGGGATGGGACTGGTGGAGGGTAGGTACTGGGGGGAAGGGGGGTATAGGGTAGGTACGGGGGACTGGTGGAGGGTAGGTCCGGGGACTGGTGGGGGGTAGGTACGGGGGACTGGTGGAGGGTAGGTCCGGGGACTGGTGGAGGGTAGGTACGGGGGGAAAGGGGTGGGTGTGGAGGGTAGGTACGAGGGGATGGGACTGGTGGAGGGTAGGCACGAGGGGATGGGTCTGGTGGAGGGTAGGTACGGGGGGAAAGGGGTGGGTGTGGAGAGTAGGTACGAGGGGATGGGACTGGTGGAGGGTAGGTACGAGGGGATGGGACTGGTGGAGGGTAGGTACGGGGGGAAAGCGGTGGGTGTGGAGAGTAGGTACGGGGGAAGGGACTGGTGGAGGGTAGATAGTGGGGGAAGGGACTGGTGGAGGGTAGGTACGGGGGGAAGGGACTGTTGGAGGGTAGGTACAGGGTTGATGGGTGGAGGGTAGGTATGGGGGGAAGGGACTGTTGGAGGGTAGGTACGGGGTTGATGGGTGGAGGGTAGGTACGGGGGGGAAGGGACTGGTGGAGGGTAGGTACGGGGGGAAGGGACTGGTGGAGGGTAGGTACGGGGGGAAGGGACTGGTGGAGGGTAGGTACAGGGGAAGGGACTGGTGGAGGATAGGTACAGGGGGAAGGGACTGGTGGAGGGTAGGTACGGGGTTGATGGGGGGTGGAGGGTAGGTATGGGGGGAAGGGACTCGTGGAGGGTAGGTATGGGGTTGATGGGGGGTGGAGGGTAGGTACGGGGGGGAAGGGACTGGTGGAGGGTAGGTACAGTGCGGAAGGGGGGTAGAGGGTAGGTACGGGGGAAGGGACTGGTGGAGGGTAGGTACGGGGGAGAAGGGACTGGTGGAGGGTAGGTACGGGGGGAAGGGACTGGTGGAGGGTAGGTACAGGGGGAAGGGACTGGTGGAGGGTAGGTACGGGGGGAAGGGACTGGTGGAGGGTAGGTACAGGGGAAGGGACTGGTGGAGGATAGGTACAGGGGGAAGGGACTGGTGGAGGGTAGGTACGGGGTTGATGGGGGGTGGAGGGTAGGTATGGGGGGAAGGGACTCGTGGAGGGTAGGTACGGGGTTGATGGGGGGTGGAGGGTAGGTACGGGGGGGAAGGGACTGGTGGAGGGTAGGTACAGTGCGGAAGGGGGGTAGAG
The DNA here is from genome assembly GCF_013265735.2 of Oncorhynchus mykiss. Classification (NCBI taxonomy): domain Eukaryota; kingdom Metazoa; phylum Chordata; class Actinopteri; order Salmoniformes; family Salmonidae; genus Oncorhynchus; species Oncorhynchus mykiss. The sequence continues at coordinate 1,213,858 of NW_023493664.1, forward strand.
GGTAGTTACGGGGGAAGGGACTGGTGGAGGGTAGGTACGGGGGAGAAGGGACTGGTGGAGGGTAGGTACGGGGGGAAGGGACTGGTGGAGGGTAGGTACGGGGGGAAGGGACTGGTGGAGGGTAGGTACAGGGGAAGGGACTGGTGGAGGGTAGGTACGGGGGAAGGGACTGGTGGAGGATAGGTACAGGGGGAAGGGACTGGTGGAGGGTAGGTACGGGGTTGATGGGGGGTGGAGGGTAGGTATGGGGGGAAGGGACTCGTGGAGGGTAGGTATGGGGGGAAGGGACTGGTGGAGGGTAGGTACAGTGCGGAAGGGGGGTAGAGGGTAGGTACGGGGGACTGGTGGAGGGTAGGTACGGGGGGGCTGGTGGAGGGTAGGTACGGGGGGGAAGGGACTGGTAGAGGGTAGGTACGGGGGACTGGTGGAGGGTAGGTATGGGGGGGTGGAGGGTAGGTACGGGGGGAAGGGACTGGTGGAGGGTAGGTACGGGGGGGTGGAGGGTAGGTACGGGGGTGGGGGGCTGGTGGAGGGTAGGTACGGGGGGGGTGGAGGATAGGTACGGTGGGGAAGGGACTGTTGGAGGGTAGGTACGGGGGGATGGGGGTGGAGGGTAGGTACGGGGGGGAAGGGACTGGTGGAGGGTAGGTACGGGGTTGATGGGGGGTGGAGGGTAGGTACGGGGGGGAAGGGACTGGTGGAGGGTAGGTACAGTGCGGAAGGGGGGTAGAGGGTAGGTACGGGGGAGAAGGGACTGGTGGAGGGTAGGTACGGGGGAGAAGGGACTGGTGGAGGGTAGGTACGGGGGAAGGGACTGGTGGAGGGTAGGTACGGGGGAGAAGGGAGTGGTGGAGGGTAGGTACGGGGGAGAAGGGAGTGGTGGAGGGTAGGTACGGGGGAGAAGGGACTGGTGGAGGGTAGGTATGGTGGGAAGGGACTGGTGGAGGGTAGGTACCAGGGGGATGGGGGGTGGAGGGTAGGTACAGGGGGAAGGGACAGGTGGAGGGTAGGTACAGGGGGAAGGGACTGGTGGAGGGTAGGTACAGGGGGAAGGGACTGGTGGAGGGTAGGTACAGGGGGAAGGGACTGGTGGAGGGTAGGTACAGGGGGAAGGGACTGGTGGAGGGTAGGTACGGGGGAAGGGACTGGTGGAGGATAGGTACAAGGGGAAGGGACTGGTGGAGGGTAGGTACGGGGGAAGGGACTGGTGGAGGGTAGGTACGGGGGGAAGGGACTGGTGGAGGGTAGGTACAGGGGAAGGGACTGGTGGAGGATAGGTACAGGGGGAAGGGACTGGTGGAGGGTAGGTACGGGGTTGATGGGGGGTGGAGGGTAGGTATGGGGGGAAGGGACTCGTGGAGGGTAGGTACGGGGTTGATGGGGGGTGGAGGGTAGGTACGGGGGGGAAGGGACTGGTGGAGGGTAGGTACAGTGCGGAAGGGGGCTAGAGGGTAGTTACGGGGGAAGGGACTGGTGGAGGGTAGGTACGGGGGAGAAGGGACTGGTGGAGGGTAGGTACGGGGGGAAGGGACTGGTGGAGGGTAGGTACGGGGGGAAGGGACTGGTGGAGGGTAGGTACAGGGGAAGGGACTGGTGGAGGGTAGGTACGGGGGAAGGGACTGGTGGAGGATAGGTACAGGGGGAAGGGACTGGTGGAGGGTAGGTACGGGGTTGATGGGGGGTGGAGGGTAGGTATGGGGGGAAGGGACTCGTGGAGGGTAGGTATGGGGGGAAGGGACTGGTGGAGGGTAGGTACAGTGCGGAAGGGGGGTAGAGGGTAGGTACGGGGGACTGGTGGAGGGTAGGTACGGGGGGGCTGGTGGAGGGTAGGTACGGGGGGGAAGGGACTGGTAGAGGGTAGGTACGGGGGACTGGTGGAGGGTAGGTATGGGGGGGTGGAGGGTAGGTACGGGGGGAAGGGACTGGTGGAGGGTAGGTACGGGGGGGTGGAGGGTAGGTACGGGGGTGGGGGCTGGTGGAGGGTAGGTACGGGGGGGGGTGGAGGATAGGTACGGTGGGGAAGGGACTGTTGGAGGGTAGGTACGGGGGGATGGGGGTGGAGGGTAGGTACGGGGGGGAAGGGACTGGTGGAGGGTAGGTACGGGGTTGATGGGGGGTGGAGGGTAGGTACGGGGGGGAAGGGACTGGTGGAGGGTAGGTACAGTGCGGAAGGGGGGTAGAGGGTAGGTACGGGGGAGAAGGGACTGGTGGAGGGTAGGTACGGGGGAGAAGGGACTGGTGGAGGGTAGGTACGGGGGAAGGGACTGGTGGAGGGTAGGTACGGGGGAGAAGGGAGTGGTGGAGGGTAGGTACGGGGGAGAAGGGAGTGGTGGAGGGTAGGTACGGGGGAGAAGGGACTGGTGGAGGGTAGGTATGGTGGGAAGGGACTGGTGGAGGGTAGGTACCAGGGGGATGGGGGGTGGAGGGTAGGTACAGGGGGAAGGGACAGGTGGAGGGTAGGTACAGGGGGAAGGGACTGGTGGAGGGTAGGTACAGGGGGAAGGGACTGGTGGAGGGTAGGTACAGGGGGAAGGGACTGGTGGAGGGTAGGTACAGGGGGAAGGGACTGGTGGAGGGTAGGTACGGGGGAAGGGACTGGTGGAGGATAGCTACAAGGGGAAGGGACTGGTGGAGGGTAGGTACGGGGTTGATGGGGGGTGGAGGGTAGGTACGGGGGGGAAGGGACTCGTGGAGGGTAGGTACTGGGGGAAGGGACTGGTGGAGGGTAGGGACAGTGCGGAAGGGGGGTAGAGGGTAGGTACGGGGGGGAAGGGACTGGTGGAGGGTAGGTACGAGGGACTGGTGGAGGGTAGGTACGGGGTTGATGGAGGGGTGGAGGGTAGGTACGGGGGGGAAGGGACTGATGGAGGGTAGGTACAAGGGGAAGGGACTGGTGGAGGGTAGGTACGGGGGAAGGGACTGGTGGAGGGTAGGTACGGGGGGAAGGGACTGGTGGAGGGTAGGTACAGGGGAAGGGACTGGTGGAGGATAGGTACAGGGGGAAGGGACTGGTGGAGGGTAGGTACGGGGTTGATGGGGGGTAGAGGGTAGGTATGGGGGGAAGGGACTCGTGGAGGGTAGGTACGGGGTTGATGGGGGGTGGAGGGTAGGTACGGGGGGGAAGGGACTGGTGGAGGGTAGGTACAGTGCGGAAGGGGGGTAGAGGGTAGTTACGGGGGAAGGGACTGGTGGAGGGTAGGTACGGGGGAGAAGGGACTGGTGGAGGGTAGGTACGGGGGGAAGGGACTGGTGGAGGGTAGGTACGGGGGGAAGGGACTGGTGGAGGGTAGGTACAGGGGAAGGGACTGCTGGAGGGTAGGTACGGGGGAAGGGACTGGTGGAGGATAGGTACAGGGGGAAGGGACTGGTGGAGGGTAGGTACGGGGTTGATGGGGGGTGGAGGGTAGGTATGGGGGGAAGGGACTCGTGGAGGGTAGGTATGGGGGGAAGGGACTGGTGGAGGGTAGGTACAGTGCGGAAGGGGGGTAGAGGGTAGGTACGGGGGACTGGTGGAGGGTAGGTACGGGGGGGCTGGTGGAGGGTATGTACGGGGGGGAAGGGACTGGTGGAGGGTAGGTACGGGGGACTGGTGGAGGGTAGGTATGGGGGGGTGGAGGGTAGGTACGGGGGGAAGGGACTGGTGGAGGGTAGGTACGGGGGGGTGGAGGGTAGGTACGGGGGTGGGGGGCTGGTGGAGGGTAGGTACGGGGGGGGTGGAGGATAGGTACGGTGGGGAAGGGACTGTTGGAGGGTAGGTACGGGGGGATGGGGGTGGAGGGTAGGTACGGGGGGGAAGGGACTGGTGGAGGGTAGGTACGGGGTTGATGGGGGGTGGAGGGTAGGTACGGGGGGGAAGGGACTGGTGGAGGGTAGGTACAGTGCGGAAGGGGGGTAGAGGGTAGGTACGGGGGAGAAGGGACTGGTGGAGGGTAGGTACGGGGGAGAAGGGACTGGTGGAGGGTAGGTACGGGGGAAGGGACTGGTGGAGGGTAGGTACGGGGGAGAAGGGAGTGGTGGAGGGTAGGTACGGGGGAGAAGGGAGTGGTGGAGGGTAGGTACGGGGGAGAAGGGACTGGTGGAGGGTAGGTATGGTGGGAAGGGACTGGTGGAGGGTAGGTACCAGGGGGATGGGGGGTGGAGGGTAGGTACAGGGGGAAGGGACAGGTGGAGGGTAGGTACAGGGGGAAGGGACTGGTGGAGGGTAGGTACAGGGGGAAGGGACTGGTGGAGGGTAGGTACAGGGGGAAGGGACTGGTGGAGGGTAGGTACAGGGGGAAGGGACTGGTGGAGGGTAGGTACGGGGGAAGGGACTGGTGGAGGATAGGTACAAGGGGAAGGGACTGGTGGAGGGTAGGTACGGGGTTGATGGGGGGTGGAGGGTAGGTACGGGGGGGAAGGGACTCGTGGAGGGTAGGTACTGGGGGAAGGGACTGGTGGAGGGTAGGGACAGTGCGGAAGGGGGGTAGAGGGTAGGTACGGGGGGGAAGGGACTGGTGGAGGGTAGGTACGAGGGACTGGTGGAGGGTAGGTACGGGGTTGATGGAGGGGTGGAGGGTAGGTACGGGGGGGAAGGGACTGATGGAGGGTAGGTACAGTGCGGAAGGGGGGTAGAGGGTAGGTACGGAGGGAAGGGACTGGTGGAGGGTAGGTACGGGGGAATGGTGGAGGGTAGGTACGGGGGGAAGGGACTGGTGGAGGGTAGGTGGCGGGGGAAGGGACTGGTGGAGGGTAGGTACTGGGGGGAAGGGACTGGTGGAGAGTAGGGAAGGGGGACTGGTGGAGGGTAGGTACGGGGGGATGGGGGGGTGGAGGGTAGGTACGGGGGGAAGGGACTGGTGGAGTGTAGGGAAGGGGGACTGGTGGAGGGTAGGTACGGGGGTGAAGGACTGGTGGAGGGTAGGTACGAATGACTCCCTACTGTAAGTGTCTCTGGATTAGAGAGTCTGCTAATGACTCACTACTGTAGTGTCTCTGGATGAGAGAGTCTGCTAAATGACTCCCTACTGTAGTGGCTCTGGATCAGAGAGTCTGCTAAATGACTCACTACTGTAGTGTCTCTGGATGAGAGAGTCTGCTAAATGACTCCCTACTGTAAGTGTCTCTGGATCAGAGAGTCTGCTAAATGACTCACTACTGTAGTGTCTCTGGATCAGAGAGTCTGCTAAATGACTCCCTACTGTAGTGGCTCTGGATCAGAGAGTCTGCTAAATGACTCACTACTGTAGTGTCTCTGGATCAGAGAGTCTGCTAAATGACTCCCTACTGTAGTGTCTCTGGATCAGAGAGTCTGCTAAATGACTCACTACTGTAGTGTCTCTGGATCAGAGAGTCTGCTAAATGACTCCCTACTGTAGTGTCTCTGGATCAGAGAGTCTGCTAAATGACTCACTGCTGTAGTGGCTTTGGATAAGAGAGTCTGCTAAATGACTCCGATGTGAATGTGTGTCTGTAGGTTATAACTCCATGGGGTATGAGATGTCTAAGCCACACCTGCGGGCGGAGCTGGAGGCGGACCTGAAGCTGGTATCGGAGGGGAGGAAGGACAAACAGAGCGTGTTGAGACACCACATTCAAAAATACAAGACGGTCTTCGTAGAGTCTGTTAAGAAAGCCAAGAGGTGAAACACACACACACACACACGCATACAGTGTATATACACACACACACAGTGTATACATACAGACACACAGCAGTTGTAATGTGTTGTTTCTTGTCGTCTCTCAGGTTGGACGAGGCTCTGTCTATCTATCTGGGCGCTGCCCAGGAGTTCAGCGAATCAGAGCAGCAGGATATGGAAATGCCCCTCCCAGTCAGGAAATGTCCTCAGTGTGGGCGGGACATGGTGCTGCGGAGGAGGAAGGAGGGGAACGGGTGAGACGGGGGAGACAGATTAGACGAGGACACTAGGGGAAGGGATGAGACGGGGGAGATTGGGGAAGGGTGGAGACTGGGGGGAGGGATGAGACTGGGGGACGGAGGAGATTGGGGAAGGGTGGAGACTGGGGGAGACAAATTTTATGAAGGAAGGTTGGTTCTGTTGGGAAGGAAGGTTGGTTCTGTTGGGACGGAAGGTTGGTTCTGTTGGGACGGAAGGTTGGTTCTGTTGGGACGGAAGGTTGGTTCTGTTGGGAAGGAAGGTTGGTTCTGTTGTGAAGGAAAGTTGGTTCTGTTGTGACGGAAGGTTGGTTCTGTTGGGACGGAAGGTTGGTTCTGTTGGGAAGGAAGGTTGGTTCTGTTGGGAAGGAAGGTTGGTTCTGTTGGGAAGGAAGGTTGGTTCTGTTGGGCAGGAAGGTTGGTTCTGTTGGGAAGGAAGGTTGGTTCTGTTGGGAAGGTTGGTTCTGCTGGGAAGGAAGGTTGGTTCTGTTGGGAAGGAAGGTTGGTTCTGTTGTGAAGGAAGGTAGGTTTTGTTGTTGTGAAGGACGGTTGGTTCTGTTGGGAAGGAAGGTTGGTTCTGTTGTGAAGGAAGGTTGGTTCTGTTGTGAAGGAAGGTTTGTTTTGTTGTTGTGAAGGAAGGTTGGTTCTGTTGTTGTGAAGGAAGGTTGGTTCTGTTGTGAAGAAAGGTTGGTTCTGTTGTGAAGGTTTGTTTTGTTGTTGTGAAGGAAGGACTGTTTTGTTGTTGTGAAGGAAGGAAGGAAGGTTATTTTTGTTGTGAAGGAAGGTTAGTTTTGTTGTGAAGGAAGGTTGGTTCTGTTGTGAAGGAAAGTTTGTTTTGAAGGAAGGATTGTTCGTTCTGTTGTTATGAAGGAAGGTCTGTTTTGTTGTTGTGAAGGAAGGAAGGTTTGTTTTGTTGTTGTGAAAGGTTTGTTTGGTTGTTGTGAAAGAAGGTTTGTTTGGTTGTTGTGAAGGAAGGAAGGTCCGTTTTGTTGTCGTGAAGGAAGGTTTGTTTTGTTGTTGTGAAGGAAGGAAGGTTAGTTTTGTTGTTGTGAAGGAAGGAAGGAAGGAAGGTTCATTTTGTTGTTGTGAAGGAAGGACAGTTCGTTTTGTTGTTGTGAAGGAAGGAAGGTTAGTTTTGTTGTTGTGGAGGAAGGTTCGTTCTGTTTTGCGGAAGGAAGGTTTGTTCTGTTGTTGTGAAGGAAGGAAGGTTCGTTTTGTTGTTGTGGAGGAAGTACGGTTAGTTCTGTTGTTGTGAAGGAAGGACGGTTCGTTTTGTTGTTGTGAAGGAAGGAAGGAAGGTTTGTTTTGTTGTTGTGAAGGAAGGTTGGTTCTGTTGTGAAGGAAGGTTGGTTCTGTTGTGAAGGAAGGTTTGTTTTGTTGTTGTGAAGGAAGGTTGGTTCTGTTGTTGTGAAGGAAGGTTGGTTCTGTTGTGAAGAAAGGTTGGTTCTGTTGTGAAGGTTTGTTTTGTTGTTGTGAAGGAAGGACTGTTTTGTTGTTGTGAAGGAAGGACAGTTCGTTTTGTTGTTGTGAAGGAAGGAAGGTTAGTTTTGTTGTTGTGGAGGAAGTACGGTTCGTTTTGTTGTTGTGAAGGAAGGTTCGTTCTGTTTTGGAGAAGGAAGGTTAGTTCTGTTGTTGTGAAGGAAGGACGGTTCGTTTTGTTGTTGTGAAGGAAGGAAGGAAAGTTCGTTTTGTTGTTGTGAAGGAAGGAAGGAAGGTTGGTTCTGTTGTTGTGAAGGAAAGTTTGTTTTGTTTTTTTGAAGGAAGGATTGTTCGTTCTGTTGTTATGAAGGAAGGTCTGTTTTGTTGTTGTGAAGGAAGGAAGGAAGGTTTGTTTTGTTGTTGTGAAAGAAGGTTTGTTTGGTTGTTGTGAAGGAAGGAAGGAAGGAAGGTTAGTTTTGTTGTTGTGAAGGAAGGAAGGTTCGTTTTGTTGTTGTGAAGGAGGAAGGAAGGTTTGTTTTGTTGTTGTGAAGGAGGGAAGGTTTGTTTTGTTGTTGTGAAAGAAGGTTTGTTTTGTTGTTGTGAAGGAAGGACAGTTCGTTTTGTTGTTGTGAAGGAAGGAAGGTCTGTTTTGTTGTTATGAAGGAAGGTCTGTTTTGTTGTTGTGAAGGAAGGAAGGAAGGTTTGTTTTGTTGTTGTGAAAGAAGGTTTGTTTGGTTGTTGTGAAGGAAGGTTTGTTTTGTTGTTGTGAAGGAAGGAAGGAAGGAAGGTTAGTTTTGTTGTTGTGAAGGAAGGAAGGAAGGTTCGTTTTGTTGTTGTGAAGGAGGAAGGAAGGTTTGTTTTGTTGTTGTGAAGGAGGGAAGGTTTGTTTTGTTGTTGTGAAGGAAGGTTTGTTTTGTTGTTGTGAAAGAAGGTTTGTTTTGTTGTTGTGAAGGAAGGACAGTTTGTTTTGTTGTTGTGAAGGAAGGAAGGTTTGTTTTGTTGTTGTGAAGGAAGGTTTGTTTTGTTGTTGTGAAGGAAGGAAGGTTTGTTTTGTTGTTGTGAAGGAAGGAAGGTTTGTTTTGTTGTTGTGGAGGAAGTACGGTTCGTTTTGTTGTTGTGAAGGAAGGTTCGTTCTGTTTTGGGGAAGGAAGGTTCGTTCTGTTGTTGTGAAGGAAGGAAGGTTCGTTCTGTTTTGGGGAAGGAAGGTTCGTTCTGTTGTTGTGAAGGAAGGTTCGTTCTGTTTTGGGGAAGGAAGATTCGTTCTGTTGTTCTTCCTCAACAACTTTTTCTCTGAACTTTTCCAAACGGACATTTTGACCACTTTCACAACATTTTACCCAACGTCTTGGAGGGTATACACTCGTAGTCTGCTTCTCTGCTATTCAATATCTTCCAATCCTCTCTCTCTAACAGGAAGTACCTGGCCTGCGTTGGTTACCCAGAATGCAAGTGTTCCGTGTGGTTTCCGGACACGGTGTTAGAGGTCAACAGAGACGAGTCTGTCTGTCCCACCTGTCAGCCTCACCCAGTTCACATGTAGGTATCGGTCTGTCTGTCTGTTATACCTGTCTGTCTGTCCCACCTGTCAGCCTCGCCCCGTTCACATGTAGGTATCTGTCTGTCTGTCTGTCTGTTATACCTGTCTGTCTGCCTGCTTGTCTGCCTGCCCGCCCTGATGGTAGTGGAGACAGTGATATAAACCAGCCACATCAAAGAGTCCTGATGGAGACATCAGTACAGATATCTTGGTATTGTCCTTGATAGCAAACTGAGTTTTGAAGCCAATCTGAGGAATCTCTCCAGTTTCAGAGTGGACGAGGCCCTGATGACCGTCTGTTACAGATGGTTAATTTAGTCCATTCTAACGTTCAGGGCCGTCTGTTACAGATGGTTCATTTAACCCATTCTAACGTTCAGGGCCGTCTGTTACAGATGGTTAATTTAGTCCATTCTAACATTCGGGGCCGTCTGTTACAGATGGTTCATTTAACCCATTCTAACATTCAGGGCCGTCTGTTACAGATGGTTCATTTATCCCATTCTAACATTCAGGGCTGTCTGTTACAGATGGTTCATTTAACCCATTCTAACATTCAGGGCCGTCTGTTACAGATGGTTCATTTATCCCATTCTAACATTCAGGGCCGTCTGTTACAGATGGTTCATTTAATCCATTCTAACATTCAGGGCCGTCTGTTACAGATGGTTCATTTAATCCATTCTAACATTCAGGGCCGTCTGTTACAGATGGTTCATTTAATCCATCTGCTGGCGCTACGGAGGCGTTTGTTTCCGTCATGTAAAAACTGTCCCACTGCCATTCTCCAGTGCTAATGCCAGATTCAGCAAATGACCTGTCTAACATCAAGTCGCTTGAGCTGAGGGGGAGGGGTGGTCATTGTTGAGGGGGAGGGGTGGTCATAGCTGAGGGGGGATGGGTGGTCATAGCTGAGGGGGGATGGGTGGTCATATTTGAGGGGGGATGGGTTGTAATATTTTAGGGGGGATGGGTTGTAATATTTGAGGGGGAGGGGTGGTCATAGCTGAGGGGGGATGGGTGGTCATATTTGAGGGGGGATGGGTTGTAATATTTGAGGGGGGATGGGTTGTAATATTTGAGGGGGGATGGGTTGTAATATTTGAGGGGGGATGGGTGGTCATATTTGAGGGGGGAGGGGTGGTCATATTTGAGGGGGGAGTGGTGGTCATATTTGAGGGGGGAGGGGTGGTCATATTTGAGGGGGGATGGGTTGTAATATTTGAGGGGGGATGGGTTGTAATATTTGAGGGGGGATGGGTTGTAATATTTGAGGGGGGATGGGTTGTAATATTTGAGGGGGGATGGGTGGTCATATTTGAGGGGGGAGGGGTGGTAATATTTGAGGGGGGAGGGGTGGTAATATTTGAGGGGGGAGGGGTGGTAATATTTGAGGGGGGAGGGGTGGTAATATTTGAGGGGGGATGGGTGGTAATATTTGAGGGGGGGATGGGTGGTCATATTTGAGGGGGGATGGTTTGTAATATTTGAGGGGGGATGGGTTGTAATATTTGAGGGGGGATGGGTGGTCATATTTGAGGGGGGATGGGTGGTCATATTTGAGGGGGGATGGGTGGTCATATTTGAGGGGGGATGGGTTGTAATATTTGAGGGGGGATGGGTGGTCATATTTGAGGGGGGATGGGTGGTCATATTTGAGGGGGGATGGGTGGTCATATTTGAGGGGGGATGGGTGGTAATATTTGAGATGGGATGGGTGGTAATATTTGAGGGGGGATAGGTGGTAATATTTGAGGGGGGAGGGGTGGTAATATTTGAGGGGGGAGGGGTGGTAATATTTGAGGGGGGAGGGGTGGTAATATTTGAGGGGGGAGGGGTGGTAATATTTGAGGGGGGAGGGGTGGTAATATTTGAGGGGGGAGGGGTGGTAATATTTGAGGGGGGATGGGTGGTCATATTTGAGGGGGGATGGGTTGTAATATTTGAGGGGGGATGGGTTGTAATATTTGAGGGGGGAGGGGTTGTAATATTTGAGGGGGGAGGGGTTGTAATATTTGAGGGGGGAGGGGTGGACATATTTGAGGGGGGATGGGTTGTAATATTTGAGGGGGGAGGGGTTGTAATATTTGAGGGGGGAGGGGTTGTAATATTTGGGGGGGATGGGTTGTAATATTTGAGGGGGGATGGGTGGTAATATTTGAGGGGGGATGGGTTGTAATATTTGAGGGGGGAGGGGTTGTAATATTTGAGGGGGGAGGGGTTGTAATATTTGAGGGGGGAGGGGTTGTAATATTTGAGGGGGGATGAGTTGTAATATTTGAGGGGGGATGGGTGGTAATATTTGAGGGGGGATGGGTGGTAATATTTGAGGGGGGATGGGTGGTAATATTTGAGGGGGGATGGGTGGTCATATTTGAGGGGGGATGGGTGGTCATATTTGAGGGGGGATGGGTGGTCATATTTGAGGGGGGATGGGTGGTAATATTTGAGGGGGGATGGGTGGTAATATTTGAGGGGGGATGGGTGGTAATATTTGAGATGGGATGGGTGGTAATATTTGAGGGGGGATGGGTGGTAATATTTGAGGGGGGATGGGTTGTAATATTTGAGATGGGATGGGTGGTAATATTTGAGGGGGGATGGGTGGTCATATGAGGGGGGATGGGTGGTCATATGAGGGGGGATGGGTGGTCATATTTGAGGGGGGATGGGTGGTAATATTTGAGATGGGATGGGTGGTAATATTTGAGGGGGGATGGGTTGTAATATTTGAGGGGGGATGGGTGGTCATATTTGATATTTGAGGGGGGATGGCTGGTCATATTTGAGGGGGGATGGGTGGTAATATTTGAGATGGGATGGGTGGTAATATTTGAGCTGAGGTGGGATGGGTTGTAATATTTGAGGGGGGATGGGTGGTCATATTTGAGGGGGGATGGGTGGTCATATTTGAGGGGGGATGGGTGGTAATATTTGAGATGGGATGGGTGGTAATATTTGAGCTGAGGTGGGATGGGTTGTAATATTTGAGGGGGGATGGGTGGTAATATTTGAGGGGGGGATGGGTTGTAATATTTGAGGGGGGATGGGTTGTAATATTTGAGGGGGGATGGGTTGTAATATTTGAGGGGGAATGGGTGGTCATATTTGAGGGGGGATGGTTTGTAATATTTGAGGGGGGATGGGTTGTAATATTTGAGGGGGGATGGGTGGTCATATTTGAGGGGGGATGGGTGGTCATATTTGAGGGGAGATGGGTTGTAATATTTGAGGGGGGATGGGTGGTAATATTTGAGGGGGGATGGGTGGTAATATTTGAGATGGGATGGGTGGTAATATTTGAGGGGGGATAGGTGGTAATATTTGAGGGGGGATGGGTGGTCATATTTGAGGGGGGATGGGTGGACATATTTGAGGGGGGATGGGTTGTAATATTTGAGGGGGGATGGGTGGTCATATTTGAGGGGGGATGGGTGGTCATATTTGAGGGGGGATGAGTTGTAATATTTGAGGGGGGATGGGTTGTAATATTTAAGGGGGGATGGGTGGTCATATTTGAGGGGGGATGGGTTGTAATATTTGAGGGGGGGTGGGTTGTAATATTTGAGGGGGGATGGGTGGTCATATTTGAGGGGGGATGGGTTGTAATATTTGAGGGGGGATGGGTTGTAATATTTGAGGGGGGATGGGTGGTCATATTTGAGGGGGGATGGGTTGTAATATTTGAGGTGGATGGGTGGTAATATTTGAGGGGGGATGGGTGGTAATATTTGAGCTGAGGTGGGATGGGTGGTAATATTTGAGCTGAGGTGGGATGGGTGGTCATATTTGAGGGGGGATGGGTTGTAATATTTGAGGGGGGATGGGTGGTAATATTTGAGGGGGGATGGGTGGTCATATTTGAGGGGGGATGGGTGGTCACATTTGAGGGGGGATGGGTTGTAATATTTGAGGGGGGATGGGTGGTCATATTTGAGGGGGGATGGGTCGTCATATTTGAGGGGGGATGGGTGGTAATATTTGAGATGGGATGGGTGGTAATATTTGAGGGGGGATGGGTTGTAATATTTGAGGGGGGATGGGTGGTCATATTTGAGGGGGGTGGGTTGTAATATTTGAGGGGGGATGGGTGGTCATATTTGAGGGGGGATGGGTGGTAATATTGGAGATGGGATGGGTGGTAATATTTGAGCTGAGGTGGGATGGCTTGTAATATTTGAGGGGGGATGGGTTGTAATATTTGAGGGGGGATGGGTGGTAATATTTGAGGGGGTGATGGGTTGTAATGTTTGAGGGGGGATGGGTTGTAATATTTGAGGGGGGATGGGTGGTCATATTTGAGGGGGGATGGTTTGTAATATTTGAGGGGGGATGGGTTGTAATATTTGAGGGGGGATGGGTGGTCATATTTGAGGGGGGATGGGTGGTCATATTTGAGGGGAGATGGGTTGTAATATTTGAGGGGGGATGGGTTGTAATATTTGAGGGGGGATGGGTTGTAATATTTGAGGGGGGATGGGTGGTCATATTTGAGGGGGGATGGGTTGTAATATTTGAGGTGGATGGGTAGTAATATTTGAGGGGGGATGGGTGGTAATATTTGAGCTGAGGTGGGATGGGTGGTAATATTTGAGCTGAGGTGGGATGGGTGGTCATATTTGAGGGGGGATGGGTTGTAATATTTGAGGGGGGATGGGTGGTAATATTTGAGGGGGGATGGGTGGTCATATTTGAGGGGGGATGGGTGGTCATATTTGAGGGGGGATGGGTTGTAATATTTGAGGGGGGATGGGTGGTCATATTTGAGGGGGGATGGGTGGTCATATTTGAGGGGGGATGGGTGGTCATATTTGAGGGGGGATGGGTTGTAATATTTGAGGGGGGATTGGTTGTAATATTTGAGGGGGGATGGGTGGTCATATTTGAGGGGGGATGGGTGGTCATATTTGAGGGGGGATGGGTGGTCATATTTGAGGGGGGATGGGTGGTAATATTTGAGGTGGAATGGGTGGTAATGTTTGAGGGGGGATGGGTTGTAATATTTGAGGGGGGATGGGTTGTAATATTTGAGGGGGGATGGGTCGTCATATTTGAGGGGGGATGGGTGGTAATATTTGAGATGGGATGGGTGGTAATATTTGAGGGGGGTATGGGTTGTAATATTTGAGGGGGGATGGGTGGTCATATTTGAGGGGGGTGGGTTGTAATATTTGAGGGGGGATGGGTGGTCATATTTGAGGGGGGATGGGTGGTAATATTGGAGATGGGATGGGTGGTAATATTTGAGCTGAGGTGGGATGGGTTGTAATATTTGAGGTGGGATGGGTTGTAATATTTGAGGGGGGATGGGTGGTAATATTTGAGGGGGGGGGTGGGTTGTAATGTTTGAGGGGGGATGGGTTGTAATATTTGAGGGGGGATGGGTGGTCATATTTGAGGGGGGATGGTTTGTAATATTTGAGGGGGAATGGGTTGTAATATTTGAGGGGGGATGGGTGGTCATATTTGAGGGGGGATGGGTGGTCATATTTGAGGGGGGATGGGTGGTCATATTTGAGGGGAGATGGGTTGTAATATTTGAGGGGGGATGGGTGGTAATATTTGAGGGGGGATGGGTGGTAATATTTGAGATAGGATGGGTGGTAATATTTGAGGGGGGATGGGTGGTCATATTTGAGGGGGGTGGGTTGTAATATTTGAGGGGGGATGGGTGGTCATATTTGAGGGGGGATGGGTGGTAATATTGGAGATGGGATGGGTGGTAATATTTGAGCTGAGGTGGGATGGCTTGTAATATTTGAGGGGGGATGGGTTGTAATATTTGAGGGGGGATGGGTGGTAATATTTGAGGGGGGGATGGGTTGTAATGTTTGAGGGGGGATGGGTTGTAATATTTGAGGGGGGATGGGTGGTCATATTTGAGGGGGGATGGTTTGTAATATTTGAGGGGGGATGGGTTGTAATATTTGAGGGGGGATGGGTGGTCATATTTGAGGGGGGATGGGTGGTCATATTTGAGGGGAGATGGGTTGTAATATTTGAGGGGGGATGGGTTGTAATATTTGAGGGGGGATGGGTTGTAATATTTGAGGGGGGATGGGTGGTCATATTTGAGGGGGGATGGGTTGTAATATTTGAGGTGGATGGGTGGTAATATTTGAGGGGGGATGGGTGGTAATATTTGAGCTGAGGTGGGATGGGTGGTAATATTTGAGCTGAGGTGGGATGGGTGGTCATATTTGAGGGGGGATGGGTTGTAATATTTGAGGGGGGATGGGTGGTAATATTTGAGGGGGGATGGGTGGTCATATTTGAGGGGGGATGGGTGGTCATATTTGAGGGGGGATGGGTTGTAATATTTGAGGGGGGATGGGTGGTCATATTTGAGGGGGGATGGGTGGTAATATTTGAGGGGGGATGGGTGGTCATATTTGAAGGGGGATGGGTTGTAATATTTGAGGGGGGATTGGTTGTAATATTTGAGGGGGGATGGGTGGTCATATTTGAGGGGGGATGGGTGGTCATATTTGAGGGGGGATGGGTGGTAATATTTGAGGTGGGATGGGTGGTAATGTTTGAGGGGGGATGGGTTGTAATATTTGAGGGGGGATGGGTTGTAATATTTGAGGGGGGATGGGTCGTCATATTTGAGGGGGGATGGGTGGTAATAATTGAGATGGGATGGGTGGTAATATTTGAGGGGGGTATGGGTTGTAATATTTGAGGGGGGATGGGTGGTCATATTTGAGGGGGGTGGGTTGTAATATTTGAGGGGGGATGGGTGGTCATATTTGAGGGGGGATGGGTGGTAATATTGGAGATGGGATGGGTGGTAATATTTGAGCTGAGGTGGGATGGGTTGTAATATTTGAGGTGGGATGGGTTGTAATATTTGAGGGGGGATGGGTGGTAATATTTGAGGGGGGGATGGGTTGTAATGTTTGAGGGGGGATGGGTTGTAATATTTGAGGGGGGATGGGTGGTCATATTTGAGGGGGGATGGTTTGTAATATTTGAGGGGGAATGGGTTGTAATATTTGAGGGGGGATGGGTGGTCATATTTGAGGGGGGATGGGTGGTCATATTTGAGGGGGGATGGGTGGTCATATTTGAGGGGAGATGGGTTGTAATATTTGAGGGGGGATGGGTGGTAATATTTGAGGGGGGATGGGTGGTAATATTTGAGATAGGATGGGTGGTAATATTTGAGGGGGGATAGGTGGTAATATTTGAGGGGGGATGGGTGGTCATATTTGAGGGGGGATGGGTTGTAATATTTGAGGGGGGATGGGTTGCAATATTTGAGGGGGGATGGGTGGTCATATTTGAGGGGGGAGGGGTGGTCATATTTGAGGGGGGATGAGTTGTAATATTTGAGGGGGGATGGGTGGTCATATTTGAGGGGGGATGGGTTGTAATATTTGAGGGGGGATGGGTTGTAATATTTGAGGGGGGATGGGTGGTCATATTTGAGGGGGGATGGGTTGTAATATTTGAGGGGGGATGGGTTGTAATATTTGAGGGGGGATGGGTTGTAATATTTGAGGTGGATGGGTGGTAATATTTGAGGGGGTATGGGTGGTAATATTTGAGCTGAGGTGGGATGGATGGTAATATTTGAGCTGAGGTGGGATGGGTGGTCATATTTGAGGGGGGATGGGTTGTAATATTTGAGGGGGGATGGGTGGTAATATTTGAGGGGGGATGGGTGGTCATATTTGAGGGGGGATGGGTGGTCATATTTGAGGGGGGATGGGTTGTAATATTTGAGGGGGGATGGGTGGTCATATTTGAGGGGGGATGGGTGGTCATATTTGAGGGGGGATGGGTTGTAATATTTGAGGGGGGATGGGTGGTAATATTTGAGATGGGATGGGTGGTAATATTTGAGCTGAGGTGGGATGGGTGGTCATATTTGAGCTGAGGGGGGTTGTCTTTGGATGCAACTCAGCATTATTTGTCCTCCAAACACGACGAGTTGAGTTTTTACCAAAAAGTTATATTTTGGTTTCATCTTACCATATGGCATTCTCCCATCTTCTTCTGGATCATCCAAATGCTCTCTAGCAAACTTCAGATGGGCCTGGACATGTACTGGTTTAAGCAGGGGGACACGTCTGGCACTGCAGGATTTGAGTCCCTGGCGGCGTAGTGTGTTACTGATGGTAGGCTTTGTTACTTTGGTCCCAGCTCTCTGCAGGTCATTCACTAGGTCCCCCGTGTGGTCCTGGGATTTTTGCTCACCGTTCTTGTGATCATTTTGACCCCACGGGGTGAGATCATGCGTGGAGCCCCAGATTGAGGGAGATGATCAGTGTTCTTGTATGTCTTCCATTTTGTTTCTGGTGTCCTTTGACAGCTCTTTGGTCTTGGCCATAGTGGAGTTTGGAGTGTAACTGTTTGAGGTTGTGGACAGGTGTCTTTTATACTGATAACAAGTTCAAACAGGTGCCATTAATACAGGTAACGAGTGGAGGACAGAGGAGCCTCTTAAAGAAGAAGTTACAGGTCTGTGAGAGCCAGAAATCTTGCTTGTTTGTAGGTGACCAAATACTTATTTTCCACCATAATTTGCTAATTAAATCATTAAAAATCCTACAATGTGATTTTCTGGATTTTATTTTCTCATTTTGTCTGTCATAGTTGAAGTGTACCTATGATGAACATTACAGGCCTCTCTCATCTTTTTAAGTGGGAGAACTTGCACAATTGGTGGCTGACTAAATACTTTTTTTGCCCCACTTTATATGACTCCTCCTGTCTCTTCCTCTGATATTTAATAAACTATCAATGGACTGGGACAGACTACTGTCTCCTCTGATATTTAATAACCTATCAATGGACTGGGACAGACTACTGTCTCCTCTGATATTTAATAAACTATCAATCCCAAATTGACTGGGACAGACTACTGTCTCCTCTGATATTTAATAACCTATCGATGGACTGGGACAGACTACTGTCTCCTCTGATATTTAATAACCTATCAATGGACTGGGACAGACTACTGTCTCCTCTGATATTTAACAACCTATCAATGGACTGGGACAGACTACTGTCTCCTCTGATATTTAATAACCTATCAATGGACTGGGACAGACTACTGTCTCCTCTGATATTTAATAACCTATCAATGGACTGGGACAGACTACTGTCTCCTCTGATATTTAATAACCTATCAATGGACTGGGACAGACTACTGTCTCCTCTGATATTTAATAACCTATCAATGGACTGGGACAGACTACTGTATCCTCTGATATTTAATAAACTATCAATCCCCAATGGACTGGGACAGACTACTGTCTCCTCTGATATTTAATAACCTATCAATGGACTGGGACAGACTACTGTCTCCTCTGCTATTTAATAACCTATCGATGGACTGGGACAGACTACTGACTCCTCTGCTATTTAATAACCTATCGATGGACTGGGACAGACTACTGTCTCCTCTGATATTTAATAACCTATCAATGGACTGGGACAGACTACTGTCTCCTCTGATATTTAATAACCTATCAATGGACTGGGACAGACTACTGTCTCCTCTGATATTTAATAACCTATCAATGGACTGGGACAGACTACTGTCTCCTCTGATATTTAATAACCTATGATTGGACTGGGACAGACTACTGTCTCCTCTGATATTTAATAAACTATCAATCCCCAATGGACTGGGACAGACTACTGTCTCCTCTGATATTTAATAACCTATCAATGGACTGGGACAGACTACTGTCTCCTCTGATATTTAATAACCTATCAATGGACTGGGACAGACTACTGTATCCTCTGATATTTAATAACCTATCAATGGACTGGGACAGACTACTGTATCCTCTGATATTTAATAACCTATCAATGGACTGGGACAGACTACTGTCTCCTCTGATATTTAATAACCTATGATTGGACTGAGACAGACTACTGTCTCCTCTGATATTTAATAAACTATCAATCCCCAATGGACTGGGACAGACTACTGTCTCCTCTGATATTTAATAACCTATCAATGGACTGGGACAGACTACTGTCTCCTCTGATATTTAATAACCTATCAATGGACTGGGACAGACTACTGTATCCTCTGATATTTAATAAACTATCAATCCCCAATGGACTGGGACAGACTACTGTCTCCTCTGATATTTAATAACCTATCAATGGACTGGGACAGACTACTGTCTCCTCTGATAATTAATAAACTATCGATCCCCAATGGACTGGGACAGACTACTGTCTCCTCTGATATTTAATAACCTATCAATGGACTGGGACAGACTACTGTCTCCTCAGGTTATTAAATATCAGAGGAGACAGTAGTCTGTCCCAGTCCATCGATAGGTTATTAAATATCAATCGATGGACTGGGACAGACTACTGTCTCCTCTGATATTTAATAACCTATCAATGGACTGGGACAGACTACTGTATCCTCTGATATTTAATAACCTATCAATGGACTGGGACAGACTACTGTCTCCTCTGATATTTAATAACCTATCAATGGACTGGGACAGACTACTGTCTCCTCTGATATTTAATAACCTATCGATGGACTGGGACAGACTACTGTCTCCTCTGATATTTAATAACCTATCAATGGACTGGGACAGACTACTGTATCCTCTGATATTTAATAACCTATCAATGGACTGGGACAGACTACTGTCTCCTCTGATATTTAATAACCTATCAATGGACTGGGACAGACTACTGTCTCCTCTGATATTTAATAACCTATGATTGGACTGGGACAGACTACTGTCTCCTCTGATATTTAATAAACTATCAATCCCCAATGGACTGGGACAGACTACTGTCTCCTCTGATATTTAATAACCTATCAATGGACTGGGACAGACTACTGTCTCCTCTGATATTTAATAACCTATCAATGGACTGGGACAGACTACTGTATCCTCTGATATTTAATAAACTATCAATCCCCAATGGACTGGGACAGACTACTGTCTCCTCTGATATTTAATAACCTATCAATGGACTGGGACAGACTACTGTCTCCTCTGATATTTAATAACCTATCAATGGACTGGGACAGACTACTGTCTCCTCTGATATTTAATAACCTATCAATGGACTGGGACAGACTACTGTCTCCTCTGATATTTAATAAACTATCGATCCCCAATGGACTGGGACAGACTACTGACTCCTCTGATATTTAATAACCTATCAATGGACTGGGACAGACTACTGTCTCCTCTGATATTTAATAACCTATCAATGGACTGGGACAGACTACTGTCTCCTCTGCTATTTAATAACCTATCGATGGACTGGGACAGACTACTGTATCCTCTGATATTTAATAACCTATCAATGGACTGGGACATACTACTGTCTCCTCTGATATTTAATAACCTATGATTGGACTGGGACAGACTACTGTCTCCTCTGATATTTAATAACCTATCAATGGACTGGGACAGACTACTGTCTCCTCTGATATTTAATAACCTATCAATGGACTGGGACAGACTACTGTCTCCTCTGATATTTAATAACCTATCAATGGACTGGGACATACTACTGTCTCCTCTGATATTTAATAACCTATGATTGGACTGGGACAGACTACTGTCTCCTCTGATATTTAATAACCTATCAATGGACTGGGACAGACTACTGTCTCCTCTGATATTTAATAACCTATCAATGGACTGGGACAGACTACTGTCTCCTCTGATATTTAATAACCTATCAATGGACTGGGACAGACTACTGTCTCCTCTGATATTTAATAACCTATCAATGGACTGGGACATACTACTGTCTCCTCTGATATTTAATAACCTATGATTGGACTGGGACAGACTACTGTCTCCTCTGATATTTAATAACCTATCAATGGACTGGGACAGACTACTGTCTCCTCTGATATTTAATAACCTATCAATGGACTGGGACAGACTACTGTCTCCTCTGATATTTAATAAACTATCGATCCCCAATGGACTGGGACAGACTACTGTCTCCTCTGATATTTAATAACCTATCAATGGACTGGGACAGACTACTGTCTCCTCTGATATTTAATAACCTATCGATGGACTGGGACAGACTACTGTCTCCTCTGATATTTAATAACCTATCGATGGACTGCCCCCTGGGTGTAATAAAGACTACTCTACATGACTCCTCCTGTCTCTTCCTCTGCAGGTTAAAGTTGAAGTTCCGACGAGGCAGCCTCCCTCCCATGATGCCGCTGGAGTTTGTGGGCTGCATCGGAGGGTGTGACGAGACACTGAGGGAGGTGCTCAACCTCAAATACCTCAGAATGGGTGGAGGCGGGGTGGCGGGAGGAGTAGGAGGAGCTGTAGGAGGAAGAGGGGGAGCTGGGGGAGGAAGAGGAGTAGGAGCAGCTGGGGGAGGAAGAGGAGCAGCTGGGGGAGGAAGAGGAGGAGGAAGGGGAGACACTGCAACCAATCAGCCTAGACCTCGCCCAGCCCCCAGACCGGACCCCCTGTCTCCCCAAGCCCCCAACCCCCCCTCCTCGTCCTGGCCCCCCCACCCTCGTCCTGACCCCCAGGCCCCACCCCCTGACCCCAGAGGTGGTGACGTCACAGTGTGTAACTGTGGGTCGGAGGCGGTCCTCCTCACCGTGAGGAAAGACGGTCCTAACCAGGGCAGACAGTTCTATAAGTGTTCCTCTGGAGGCTGTAACTTCTTCCTGTGGACCGACCAGCCCGACACTAACGTTTACCCTCCAGGCCCCCAGGGGGCGCCACCCAGCAGGCCACAGCAGCCCCCCAGGAGCTCCGTGGGGGAGGTGGTTTGTAACTGCAGTGAGCCAGCGGTTCAGAGGACAGTGCAGAAGGAAGGACATAATAAAGGAAGAGTGTTCCATACCTGTGAGAAGCCCAGAGATCAACAGTGTGGATTCTTCCTCTGGGCTGACGAGAACATCCCACCACCAGGTAACGTAACACACACACTGTAACACACTGTAACATATACACACACACACACACACACACACACACACTCTGTAACACACACACTGTAACACACACACACACACACACTGTAACACAGACACACACACACTGTAACACACACACACACACACTGTAACACACACACACGCTGTAACACACACACACACACACACACTGTAACACACACACACACTGTAACACACACACACACGCTGTAACACACACACTGTAACACACACACACGCTGTAACACACACACACACACACACACACTGTAACACACACACGCTGTAACACACACACTGTAACACACACACACTGTAACACACACACACACACACACACTATAACACACACACACTATCACACACACTGTAACACACACACACACACACACTGTAACACACACACACACACACACACACTGTAACACACACAAACTGTAACACACACACACTATAACACACACACACTATAACACACACACACTGTAACACACACACTGTAACACACTGTAACACACACACACACTGTAACACACACACACTCTGTAACACACACACTATAACACACACACACACTGTAACACACACACACTCTGTAACACACACACTATAACACACACACACACTGTAACACACACACACACTATAACACACACACGCTGTAACACACACACACACTGTAACACACACACACACTATAACACACACACACACACACACACTATAACACACACACACTGTAACACACACACACACTATAACACACACACACTGTAACACACACACACTGTAACACATACACACACTGTAACACACACGCACTGTAACACACACACCCACTGTAACACACACACACTATAACACACACATGCAGACACATACACCCATTGCTAACCTCTGTCTGTGTCTCTACCAGGTTCAGGTTCTGGAGGGGGAGACTGGGGGAAGAGGGGGAGGGAGACTGGGGGAGGAGGAGCCCCCCCCACCACCAAACCCCCCGCTACCAGGAAGCCCCGTACCTGTGGCATCTGTCACATGCCTGGACACACACGTGTCACCTGCCCTCAGCGTTGACCTTTAACCCCTGATCCCACTGCTGCCATGGAGATGCTCTGACCCCCGTGTGACACGGGAAGCTCAGCGGTGGATGTTGTTGATATAAACACAGAACTAGAATGAGTTTACCTTCAACTCGCCCCTTAACCCTGAACATCAGGAGGGGATCCCAAACGGACCAGAGGTCAGCTTCTAGAGGTGTTAAACCAGGGTTCATTCTGCCTGTGTCTCACCTCTGACAGAGAAACTGCATTTATATGACATGAAGAATAGATCAATATTTTACAGAGAAATAAAATAATGGATTTGAATGGTAATTTGTCCCCAATATGTAACATTGGCGTAAAGAATAGAATTGTAAATCCAAGTACCAGCTGGGAGGAGCCAGACGGGAGAAAGGTGAGACTAATACTGGTATTTTTGGATGTTTATATGAAATCACTGTTCCCAGCAATCTGGTGTCCTGTATTCTGTCTGACGAGTGCCTCTAAAATATCTCCCTTGTGTTGATGAATATTTACTAAGTTACAGTAGGAAGGACTTGTGTAAAAACGAATTAAATGGAATGGAAATGGGTGTTTTTATTGATTAGATCATAGCAGAGAGGAATAGGCGAAACTAGAATATCTTTGATCGTGACCACTTCATTATTGATTGATTGACTTCAGCGCGTTAGTCAAGTTTCTATGGTTGAACCGGGCGCACCTCCCCCGGAGGGCTGTTCCGTTCCCAGGCCGCCAGGGTGTTTCCGGTCCCAGCAGCTGTTCTGTCAAATGTTTCTCATTTTAGCTAACCCTTTTCCTTAACTTAATTTTCCTAAACCTGCTGCGAAAAGTCAAATATTACGTTCATTTGACAAAAGCAGCATCCTTCACCAGGGTTTCCACTAATTACCACACCCACAAAGTAAAGTTACCACTGCCACATAGTTGGCTATAATCGCAAAAATTAATGAAAACAAAAATATGCCTTAATTTAATAATCTTAGGCGTAAGATTCCCAGTGTGAGTAAGGTTTAAAATCCAATTTTAAGAAGATAAAGGAGCTGTTTCTGACTTTGTGGCTGTGGTAACCAGTGTCTCCGCTCCGCCTGATAAACCAAACACCAACAGAGACTGCAGCGACGGACGGACGGTTTCCCGAAGCACAAATGGCTGCCACCGGAGTCCTTCCTTTTATCCGGGGGGTAGACCTATCTGGAAACGACTTCAAAGTAAGACAACAATAACAATAAACACGGTTATATTTTACCTTTCCGGACCATTATTCGTGACAGGTAAACGACAGGCAGTTAGTTAGCAGCCTGGTAGCTAACGACGTGCCAACCAAAACAGGAACACTACCAGGGCGTTAGCCAGCTGTGTGACTGTAGCTAACTAGCTGTGGGACTAGCTAACTAGCTGTGTGACTGGTCAGACTGTAGCTAACTAGCTGTGGGACTAGCTAACTAGCTGTGTGACTGGTCAGACTGTAGCTAACTAGTTGTGTGACTGTAGCTAACTAGCTGTGTGACTAGCTAACTAGCTGTGTGACTGTAGCTAACTAGCTGTGTGACTGTAGCTAACTAGCTGTGGGATTGTAGCTAACTAGCTGTGTGACTGTAGCTAACTAGCTGTGGGATTGTAGCTAACTAGCTGTGGGACTATAGCTAACTAGCTGTGGGACTGTAGCTAACTAGCTGTGGGACTGTAGCTAACTAGCTGTGTGACTGGTCGGACTGTAGCTAACTAGCTGTGGGACTGGTCGGACTGTAGCTAACTCGTGTGACTGGTCGGACTGTAGCTAACTAGCTGTGGGACTGGTCGGACTGTAGCTAACTAGCTGTGGGACTGGTCCGACTGTAGCTAACTAGCTGTGGGACTGGTCGGACTGTAGCTAATTAGCTGTGTGACTGTAGCTAATTAGCTGTGTGACTGTAGCTAACTAGCTGTGGGACTGGTCGGACTGTAGCTAACTAGTTGTGTGACTGGTCGGACTGTAGCTAACTAGCTGTGGGACTGGTCGGACTGTAGCTAACTAGCTGTGTGAAGCAG
Organism: Oncorhynchus mykiss; assembly: GCF_013265735.2. Lineage (NCBI taxonomy): Eukaryota > Metazoa > Chordata > Actinopteri > Salmoniformes > Salmonidae > Oncorhynchus > Oncorhynchus mykiss. The sequence goes on from NW_023493664.1 coordinate 1,238,712, forward strand.
ATACTGCTTATTATTTATGTATCTGTCCCGTTAGATGTTTAAGTTAACATGGTCAGACAACACAGCTGAGAAGTATTTCTGCTTGTCTAGTTTAGGTCCCCCCCCCCCCCTCCCCCCCACACCTCCCATGTGTCACCCAGGGGGAAGATGACATCACCAGGCTCTGAGCATGTGTTGTGATGTCATACTATTCAAACGTCCTCACTCATGTTATTCTTGGCTTCTCTCTCTATTTCTACAAACAACACCTCATGATTTTCTGCTGATAATCGGGGCGGCAGATAGCCTAGAGCTGTCAAGAGCGTTGGCCCAGTAACCGAAAGGTCACTGGTTTAAATCCCCGGAGCCGACGAGGTTAAAAACAATTATGTCGACATGCCCTTGAGCAAGGCACTTAACCCTAATTGTCAAGTTACTGTGGATAAAGAGCGTCTCCTCAATGACAAAATAATACTGTGATGTAGTTGGGTCTCTAAGTTGCCAGACTTAGTGCTTCTGCTGACTCTTTAGGGTTTAGTCTGTCCCAGATCTGTGCTGTTGTTAACCTGACATAGACCTAGTGTTGAGTCCCAGTCTGTTGTTAACCTGATGTAGACCTAGTGTTGAGTCCCAGTCTGTTGTTAACCTGATGTAGACCTAGTGTTGAGTCCCAGTCTGTTGTTAACCTGACATAGACCTAGTGTTGAGTCCCAGTCTGTCTGGCCTGTTGTTAACCTGACGTAGACCTAGTGTTGAGTCCCAGTCTGTTGTTAACCTGACATGGACCTAGTGTTCAGTCCCAGTCTGTTGTTAACCTGGCATAGACCTAGTGTTGAGTCCCAGTCTGTCTGGCCTGTTGTTAACCTGACGTAGACCTAGTGTTGAGTCCCAGCCTGTTGTTAACCTGACATAGACCTAGTGTTGAGTCCCAGTCTGTTGTTAACCTGACGTAGACCTAGTGTTGAGTCCCAGCCTGTTGTTAACCTGACGTAGACCTAGTGTTGAGTCCCAGTCTGTTGTTAAACTGACATAGACCTAGTGTTGAGTCCCAGTCTGTTGTTAACCTGACATAGACCTAGTGTTGAGTCCCAGCCTGTTGTTAACCTGACATAGACCTAGTGTTGAGTCCCAGTCTGTTGTTAACCTGACGTAGACCTAGTGTTGAGTCCCAGTCTGTTGTTAAACTGACATAGACCTAGTGTTGAGTCCCAGTCTGTTGTTAACCTGACATAGACCTAGTGTTGAGTCCCAGTATGTTGTTAACCTGACATAGACCTAGTGTTGAGTCCCAGTCTGTTGTTAACCTGATATAGACCTAGTGTTGAGTCCCAGTCTGTCTGGCCTGTTGGTAACCTGATGTAGACCTAGTGTTGAGTCCCAGTCTGTTGTTAACCTGACATAGACCCAGTGTTGAGTCCCAGTCTGTTGTTAACCTGACATAGACCTAGTGTTGACAATGACAGCAGTGGGGTTAGCAAGAGCCCAAACACAGCTGGGACAGGCTAGCACTGTAGTGGGTTGGCCCCTAACCCTGTCTGTGTTTCTCGCTCTTCCCCTCTCTTCCTCTTCCCCTCTCTCGCTCTCTTCCTCTTCCCCTCTCTCGCTCTCTTCCCCTCGCTTCCTTTTCCCCTCTTCCTCTCTCGCTCTCTTCCTCTCTCTCTCGCTTCAAGGGGCTAAATTGGCATGGGAAACATGTTACCATTGCCAAAGAAAGTGAGGTAGATAATATACAAAAGTGAAATCAACAGTCTCTCTCTTCCGCCCCCCAGGGAGGTTACTTCCCTGAGCATGTGAAGTCTATGAGCAGTCTGAGATGGCTGAAACTCAACAGGACAGGCCTGTGTTATCTGCCAGAGGAGGTGGCTGCACTGCAGAAACTGGTGAGTACAGACTGTGGTGTCGACCCCATTTAGTCCACTGGTCCATAGGCTGTTGGTCCACTGACCATTTGTTAGTTGAGCAGTTACTAAATATTTTTTATGGCATGTGTTGATTGTTGCCTGTCTCAGGGGACTAATCCATTGCTGAGGCTGCCAGCAGTACATTTACTGTTAATTACCATTTATCTTCTGTTTGTTTTGTTACCAACATTTCTCTTCTATAATGTTTGTTGTGTTACCAACATTTCTCGTCTATAATGTTTGTTTTGTTACCAACATTTCTCGTCTATAATGTTTGTTTTGTTACCAACATTTCTCTTCTATAATGTTTGTTTTGTTACCAACATTTCTCTTCTATAATGTTTGTTTTGTTACCAACATTTCTCTTCTATAATGTTTGTTTTGTTACCAACATTTCTCGTCTATAATGTTTGTTTTGTTACCAACATTTCTCGTCTATAATGTTTGTTTTGTTACCAACATTTCTCGTCTATAATGTTTGTTTTGTTACCAACATTTCTCTTCTATAATGTTTGTTTTGTTACCAACATTTCTCTTCTATAATGTTTGTTTTGTTACCAACATTTCTCGTCTATAATGTTTGTTTTGTTACCAACATTTCTCGTCTATAATGTTTGTTTTGTTACCAACATTTCTCGTCTATAATGTTTGTTTTGTTACCAACATTTCTCTTCTATAATGTTTGTTTTGTTACCAACATTTCTCGTCTATAATGTTTGTTTTGTTACCAACATTTCTCGTCTATAATGTTTGTTTTGTTACCAACATTTCTCGTCTATAATGTTTGTTTTGTTACCAACATTTCTCTTCTATAATGTTTGTTTTGTTACCAACATTTCTCGTCTATAATGTTTGTTTTGTTACCAACATTTCTCGTCTATAATGTTTGTTTTGTTACCAACATTTCTCTTCTATAATGTTTGTTTTGTTACCAACATTTCTCGTCTATAATGTTTGTTTTGTTACCAACATTTCTCGTCTATGTTTGTTTTGTTACCAACATTTCTCTTCTATAATGTTTGTTTTGTTACCAACATTTCTCGTCTATAATGTTTGTTTTGTTACCAACATTTCTCGTCTATAATGTTTGTTTTGTTACCATTTCTGTTAATGCATTCAGTATATTACTACTCCAGTCGTTTGCGGTTCTCGCTGTCGGAGTGTACGTACACGTTGTTTGCAGAGAGCACATCCATCCTAGGCTACACTTGTTGGTTTATTTCACTCCATTTACGAGTTGTCAATGTGTTAGACTACCTGATTACACATGGAAGTAGACCTATAGACTACCTGATTACACATAGAAGTAGACCTATAGACTACCTGGCCCTGATTACACATGGAAGTAGACCTATAGACTACCTGATTACACATGGAAGTAGACCTATAGACTACCTGATTACACATGGAAGTAGACCTATAGACTACCTGATTACACATGGAAGTAGACCTATAGACTACCTGATTACACATGGAAGTAGACCTATAGACTACCTGATTACACATGGAAGTAGACCTATAGACTACCTGATTACACATGGAAGTAGACCTATAGACTACCTGGCCCTGATTACACATGGAAGTAGACCTATAGACTACCTGATTACACATAGAAGTAGACCTATAGACTACCTGGCCCTGATTACACATGGAAGTAGACCTATATACTACCTGATTACACATGGAAGTAGACCTATAGACTACCTGGCCCTGATTACACATGGAAGTAGACCTATAGACTACCTGATTACACATGGAAGTAGACCTATAGACTACCTGATTACACATAGAAGTAGACCTATATACTACCTGGCCCTGATTACACATGGAAGTAGACCTATAGACTACCTGGCCCTGATTACACATGGAAGTAGACCTATAGACTGCCTGATTACACATGGAAGTAGAC
>NW_023493664.1:1245000-1350000 GCF_013265735.2 Oncorhynchus mykiss
GTTATAACAGGTGACTAACAGGCCTTATAACCTCTACTAACAGGCGACTAACAGGCCTTATTACCTCTAATAACAGGCGACTAACAGGCCTTATAACCTCTAATAACAGGTCACTAACAGGCCTTATAACCTCTAGCAGGTGACTAACAGGCCTTATAACCTCTACTAACAGGCGACTAACAGGCCTTATAACCTCTACTAACAGGCGACTAACAGGCCTTATAACCTCTACTAACAGGCGACTAACAGGCCTTATAACCTCTACTAACAGGTCAGTAACAGGCCTTATAACCTCTACTAACAGGCGACTAACAGGCCTTATTACCTCTACTAACAGGCGACTAACAGGCCTTATAACCTCTACTAACAGGCGACTAACAGGCCTTATAACCTCTACTAACAGGCGACTAACAGGCCTTATAACCTCTAGCAGGTGACTAACAGGCCTTATAACCTCTACTAACAGGCGACTAACAGGCCTTATAACCTCTAGCAGGTGACTAACAGGCCTTATAACCTCTACTAACAACCTCAGCCACAACAGGTATAACCCCTTATAATATGTTATAACAGGTGACTAACAGGCCTTATAACCTCTAATAACAGGCGACTAACAGGCCTTATAACCTCTAATAACAGGTCACTAACAGGCCTTAAAGCTATAACAGAATATAAATATATCACACATACAGTGCCTTCGGAAAGTATTCAGACCCTTTGACTTTTTCCACATTTTGTTACGTTACAGCCTTATTCTAAAATTGATTAAATATTATTTTGTCTCTTACACACAATACCCTATAATGACATCACAATACCCTATAATGACATCACAATACCCTATAATGACATCACAATACCCTATAATGACATCACAATACCCTATAATGACATCACAATACCCTATAATGACGTCACAATGCCCTATAAGGACAAAGTGAATACAGGTTTTTAGAAATGAAATACCTTCTTTACATAAGTATTCAGACTCTTTGCTATGAGACGGGAAATGAAGCTCAAGTGCTTTCTGTTTCCGTTGATCATCTTTGAGATGTTTCTACAACTGGATTCTCTTTGGCCTGAATGTCAAGCGTCACGTCTGGAGGAAACCTGGCACCATCCTTACAGTGAAGCATGGTGGTGGCAGCATCATGCTGTTAGGATGTTTTTCAGCAGCAGGGACTGGGAGACTAGTCAGGGTTGAGGGAAAGATAAACGGAGAAAAGCCTCAGACTGGGGTCGAAGGTTCACCTTCCAACAGGACAACGACCCTAAGCACACAGCCAAGACAACGAAGGAGTGGCTTCGAGACAAGTCTCTGAATGTCCTTGAGTGGCCCAGCCAGAGCCCGGACTTGAACCCGATCAAACATCTCTGGAGAGACCTGAAAATATCTGTGCAGCAATGCTCCCCATCCAACCTGACAGAGCTTGAGAGGATCTGCAGAGAAGAATGGGAGAAACTCCCCAAATACAGGTGTGCCAAGCTTGTAGAACCATACCCAAGAAGACTTGAGGCTGTAATCGCTGCCAAAGGTGCTTCAACAAAGTACTGAGTAAAGGGTCAGAATACCTATGTATATGTGATATTTCAGTGTTTTTATTTGTAAAAATTAGCAAACATGAATAAAAACCAGTTTTTGCTTTTGTCATTATGGGGTATTGTGTGTAGATCGATTAGGTGGAAAAAAACAATTTCATTCATTTGAAAATAAGTCTGTAACGTGAAAAAAGTCAAGGGGTCTGAATACTTTCCGAAGGCACCGTATCATAGATTATTCTCCTCCTCCTCCCAGCATCGATGCCATCCCTAACCAGTTGTTTATCAACCTGCCTTATAACCTAATACCGACCCTCCTCCTCCCAGCATCGATGCCATCCCTAACCAGTTGTTTATCAACCTGCCTTATAACCTAATACCGACCCTCCTCCTCCTCCCAGCATCGATGCCATCCCTAACCAGTTGTTTATCAACCTGCCTTATAACCTAATACCGACCCTCCTCCTCCTCCCAGCATCTATGCCATCCCTAACCAGTTGTTCATCAACCTGCCTTATAACCTAATACCGACCCTCCTACTCCTCCCAGCATCGATGCCATCCCTAACCAGTTGTTCATCAACCTGCCTTATAACCTAATACCGACCCTCCTCCTCCTCCCAGCATCGATGCCATCCCTAACCAGTTGTTTATCAACCTGCCTTATAACCTAATACCGACCCTCCTCCTCCTCCCAGCATCTATGCCATCCCTAACCAGTTGTTCATCAACCTGCCTTATAACCTAATACCGACCCTCCTACTCCTCCCAGCATCGATGCCATCCCTAACCAGTTGTTCATCAACCTGCCTTATAACCTAATACCGACCCTCCTCCTCCCAGCATCGATGCCATCCCTAACCAGTTGTTTATCAACCTGCCTTATAACCTAATACCGACCCTCCTCCTCCCAGCATCGATGCCATCCCTAACCAGTTGTTTATCAACCTGCCTTTTAACCTAATACCGACCCTCCTCCTCCTTCCAGCATCGATGCCATCCCTAACCAGTTGTTCATCAACCTGCCTTATAACCTAATACCAACCCTCCTCCTCCTCCTCCTCCCAGCATCGATGCCATCCCTAACCAGTTGTTTATCAACCTGCCTTATAACCTAATACCGACCCTCCTCCTCCTCCTCCCAGCATCGATGCCATCCCTAACCAGTTGTTCATCAACCTGACTGACCTGCTGTACCTGGACCTGAGTGACAACAAGCTGGACAGCCTCCCCCCTCAGATGAGACGCCTCGTCCACCTGCAGACCCTCATCCTAAACAACAATCCCCTGATGCACGCCCAGCTACGGTACGAAGCATTATAACACATTATAAGCGTGCTTCTACACCTGCATTGCTTGCTGTTTGGGGTTTTAGGCTGGGTTTCTGTACAGCACTTTGAGATATCAGCTGATGTACGAAGGGCTATATAAATAAATTTGATTTGATTTGAATGCACGCCCAGCTATGGTACCAAGCATTATAACACATTATAACACCTTAATACACTTTATAACCCCCTGATGCACGCCCAGCTATAATATGAAGGTTTATAACCCCCTGATGCACGCCCAGCTATAATATGAAGGTTTATAACACCTTAATACACATTATAACCCCCTGATGCACGCCCAGCTATGGTACAAAGCTTTCTAAGTCCTCCTGTGTGTGAGCAGCCAGCTGCCAGCCATGGTGGCCCTCCAGACTCTCCACCTGAGGAGCACCCAGAGAACCCAGAGCAACATGCCTACCAGTCTGGAGGGACTGGTACACCTGGCAGGTAACACACACACACACACACCTGGCGGGTAACACACACACACACACACACACCTGGCAGGTAACACACACACACACCTGGCAGGTAACACACACACACACACACACACACACACACCTGGAAGGTAACACACACACACACACACACACACACACCTGGCAGGTAACACACACACACACACACACACACCTGGCAGGTAACACACACACACACACACACACACACACACCTGGCAGGTAACACACACACACACACACAAACACCTGGCAGGTAACACACACACACACACACACACCTGGCAGGTAACACACACACACACACACACACACACACACACACCTGGCAGGTAACACACACACACACACCTGGCAGGTAACACACACACACACACACACCTGGCAGGTAACACACACCCAAGCCAAGACTAAAGTCAGGAAATTAATGTCCTTTATGTGGTCTCTCCTTAGACGTGGACCTGTCCTTCAACGACCTGAGTCGGGTTCCTGAGTGTCTCTATACGCTGAGCAGTCTGAAGCGTCTCAACCTCTCCTCCAATCAGATCTCAGAGCTCTCCCTCTGCATCGACCAATGGACTCAGCTAGAGACACTCAACCTCAGCAGGAACCAACTCACATCACTACCTGTAAGAACATGTCTCTCTCTCTCTCTCTCTCTCTCTCTCTCTCTCTCTGTCTCTCTCTCTCTCTCTCTCTCTCTCTCTGTCTCTCTGACATTATAACACCCTAATACACATTATAACCCCTTGTACTTAGCTATGGTACGACCCTTTATAACATGTTATAACCCCCCTGATGCACGCCCAGCTACTGTACAAAACTTTATAACACATTATAACACCCTAATACACATTATAACCCCTTGTACTTAGCTATGGTACAACCCTTTATAACACATTATAACCCCCCTGATGCACGCCCTGCTATATAAACATAACACTCAGAACAGGTTTTCCATAAGATAGACATTTCAAGGTTTATATAATCAGCTTTGTACAGTGTTTTAGCAATGTGAAAATAGTTGTAGTATGAATAGTGGGGGAAGATAAATAAACAGATAATTATGGGTTGTATTTACAATGTTGTTTGTTCTCCACTGGTTTCCCTGTTCTCATGGCAACGGGCCACACATCGTGCTGCTGTGACGGCACATTTGTGGTATTTGACCTAACAGATATGGGAGTTTATCAATGTTGGATTTGTTTTCTAATTCTTTGTGTGTCTGTGTAATCGTGTGTCTCTAATATGGTCATGTATTTGGCAGGAGGTATTTGGCAGGAGGTTAGGAAGTGCAGATCAGTTTCCACCACCCCATTTTAATCAATTTTAGAGGCACTGGTTGTCCCAGGACAACCATGGTGTTTCCTGTCCCAGGTAGTTGGACATGTTCAACCGTGGTGTTTCCTGTCCCAGGTAGTTGGACACGTTCAACCATGGTATTTCCTGTCCCAGGTAGTTGGACATGTTCAACCGTGGTGTTTCCTGTCCCAGGTAGTTGGACACGTTCAACCATGGAATTTCCTGTCCCAGGTAGCTGGACATGTAGACCTTGATCTGTTGGTGACAGTAGCTCATCTGATCTGTTGGGGACAGTAGGTCATCTGATCTGTTGGGGACAGTAGGTCATCTGATCTGTTGGGGACAGTAGGTCATCTGGGTAGACCTGGATCTGTTGGTGACAGTAGCTCATCTGGGTAGACCTGGATCTGTTGGTGACAGTAGCTCATCTGGGTAGACCTGGATCTGTTGGGGACAGTAGGTCATCTGGGTAGACCTGGATCTGTTGGTGACAGTAGCTCATCTGGGTAGACCTGGATCTGTTGGTGATAGTAGCTCATCTGGGTAGACCTGGATCTGTTGGGGACAGTAGCTCATCTGGGTAGACCTTGATCTGTTGGTGACAGTAGGTCATCTGATCTATTGGTGACAGTAGGTAATCTGGGTAGACCTGGATCTGTTGGGGACAGTAGGTCATCTGGGTAGACCTGGATCTGTTGGGGACAGTAGGGCATCTGGGTAGACCTGGATCTGTTGGGGACAGTAGCTAATCTGGGTAGACCTGGATCTGTTGGTGACAGTAGCTCATCTGGGTAGACCTGGATCGGTTGGGGACAGTAGGTCATCTGATCTATTGGTGACAGTAGGTCATCTGATCTATTGGTGACAGTAGGTAATCTGGGTAGACCTGGATCTGTTGGGGACAGTAGGTCATCTGGGTAGACCTGGATCTGTTGGGGACAGTAGGTAATCTGATCTGTTGGGGACAGTAGGTCATCTGATCTGTTGGTGACAGTAGGTCATCTGGGTAGACCTGGATCTGTTGGGGACAGTAGGTCATCTGGGTAGACCTGGATCTGTTGGGGACAGTAGGTCATCTGGGTAGACCTGGATCTGTTGGGGACAGTAGGGCATCTGATCTGTTGGGGACAGTAGGTCATCTGGGTAGACCTGGATCTGTTGGGGACAGTAGGTCATCTGATCTGTTGGTGACAGTAGGTCATCTGGATAGACCTGGATCTGTTGGTGACAGTAGGTCATCTGAGTAGACCTGGATCTGTTGGGGACAGTAGGTCATCTGATCTGTTGGTGACAGTAGCTCATCTGGGTAGACCTGGATCTGTTGGGGACAGTAGGTCATCTGATCTATTGGTGACAGTAGGTAATCTGGGTAGACCTGGATCTGTTGGGGACAGTAGGTCATCTGGGTAGACCTGGATCTGTTGGGGACAGTAGGGCATCTGGGTAGACCTGGATCTGTTGGGGACAGTAGCTAATCTGGGTAGACCTGGATCTGTTGGTGACAGTAGCTCATCTGGGTAGACCTGGATCGGTTGGGGACAGTAGGTCATCTGATCTGTTGGTGACAGTAGGTCATCTGATCTGTTGGTGACAGTAGGTCATCTGGGTAGACCTGGATCTGTTGGGGACAGTAGGTCATCTGATCTGTTGGTGACAGTAGCTCATCTGATCTGTTGGTGACAGTAGGTCATCTGATCTGTTGGGGACAGTAGGTCATCTGATCTGTTGGTGACAGTAGGTCATCTGATCTGTTGGTGACAGTAGGTCATCTGATCTGTTGGTGACAGTAGGTCATCTGATCTGTTGGGGACAGTAGGTCATCTGATCTGTTGGGGACAGTAGGTCATCTGATCTGTTGGTGACAGTAGGTCATCTGATCTGTTGGTGACAGTAGCTCATCTGATCTGTTGGGGACAGTAGGTCATCTGATCTGTTGGTGACAGTAGGGCATCTGATCTGTTGGGGACAGTAGGTCATCTGATCTGTTGGGGACAGTAGGTCATCTGATCTGTTGGGGACAGTAGGTCATCTGATCTGTTGGTGACAGGTCATCTGATCTGTTGGGGACAGTAGGTCATCTGATCTGTTGGGGACAGTAGGTCATCTGATCTGTTGGTGACAGTAGCTCATCTGGGTAGAGCAGCATTCTGACCTCATCTTTGAGGGTGAGTTCAGGGGCTGCAGATGGGTCCAACAACACTGCTCGTAGACGTCAAACAGGTTTGGACTTAAACTGCACCCTCTGTCTCTGTCTCTCTCCAGTCTGCTATCTGTAAGCTGGGGAAGTTGAAGAAGCTGTATGTGAACAGTAACAAGCTGGACTTTGATGGAGTTCCGTCTGGCGTGGGGAAGTTATCCAGTCTGCAGGAGTTCATGGCTGCTAACAACAACCTGGAACTAATACCCGAGGGACTCTGTAGGTGGGTACCTCACGTCATACCCGAGGGACTCTGTAGGTGGGTACCTCACGTCATACCCGAGGGACTCTGTAGGTGGGTACCTCACGTCATACCCGAGGGACTCTGTAGGTGGGTACCTCACGTCATACCCGAGGGACTCTGTAGGTGGGTACCTCACGTCATACCCGAGGGACTCTGTAGGTGGGTACCTCACGTCATACCCGAGGGACTCTGTAGGTGGGTACCTCACGTCATACCCGAGGGACTCTGTAGGTGGGTACCTCACGTCATACCCGAGGGACTCTGTAGGTGGGTACCTCACGTCATACCCGAGGGACTCTGTAGGTGGGTACCTCACGTCATACCCGAGGGACTCTGTAGGTGGGTACCTCACGTCATACCCGAGGGACTCTGTAGGTGGGTACCTCACGTCATACCCGAGGGACTCTGTAGGTGGGTACCTCACGTCATACCCGAGGGACTCTGTAGGTGGGTACCTCACGTCATACCCGAGGGACTCTGTAGGTGGGTACCTCACGTCATACCCGAGGGACTCTGTAGGTGGGTACCTCACGTCATACCCGAGGGACTCTGTAGGTGGGTACCTCACGTCATACCCGAGGGACTCTGTAGGTGGGTACCTCACGTCATACCCGAGGGACTCTGTAGGTGGGTACCTCACGTCATACCCGAGGGACTCTGTAGGTAGACACACACTTAAGGCGTCCGCATGCTTCCCAGACGGTATTTCATGATGCCATTTTGTACCGTTTTGGACCGTACCTGCTGTGTAGTGGATCAACTTGTTGTTGTTGTTGTGTAGGTGTGGGAAGCTGAAGAAGTTGGTTCTGAATAAGAATCGTCTGGTGACTCTTCCTGAAGCCATCCACTTCCTCGTCGACCTAGAGGTACACACTGTCCTCAGTTCTAGATTCTAGATGTTCTGCCCTGTGTTCTAGGTTATAGATGTTTTACCCTGTGTTCTAGGTTCTAACTGTTCTAGGCTCTAAACGTTCTAGGTGTTTTGCCCTGTGTTCTAGGTTCTAGACATTCTACCCTGTGTTCTAGGTTCAAAATGTTCTAGATGTTCTGTTCTAGGTTTTAGATGTTCTAGGTTGTAAGTGGTCTCTCCTCTGTGTGTGTTCTAGGTTCTAGATGTACGTGAGAACCCCAACCTGGTGATGCCTCCCAAGCCGGTGGACAGGACAGCAGAGTGGTACAACATCGACTTCTCTCTTCAGAACCAACTGAGACTGGCTGGAGCATCCCCTGCTGTAATATCTGCTGCAGGGGGAGGTGGGTCTAGGTCCTGAGTAGGTGGGTCTAGGTCGTGGGGAGGTGGGTCTAGGTCGTGGGGAGGTGGGTCTAGGTCGTGGGGAGGTGGGTCTAGGTCGTGGGGAGGTGGGTCTAGGTCCTGGGGAGGTGGGTCTAGGTCCTGGGGAGGTGGGTCTAGGTCCTGGGGAGGTGGGTCTAGGTCCTGGGGAGGTGGGTCTAGGTCCTGGGGAGGTGGGTCTAGGTCCTGGGGGAGGTGGGTCTGGGTCCGGGGGGAGGTGGGTCTGGGTCCGGGGGGAGGTGGGTCTGGGTCCGGGGGGAGGTGGGTCTGGGTCCGGGGGGAGGTGGGTCTGGGTCCGGGGGGAGGTGGGTCTGGGTCCGGGGGGAGGTGGGTCTGGGTCCGGGGGGAGGTGGGTCTGGGTCCGGGGGGAGGTGGGTCCGGGTCCGGGGGGAGGTGGGTCCGGGTCCGGGGGGAGGTGGGTCCGGGTCCGGGGGGAGGTGGGTCCGGGTCCGGGGGGAGGTGGGTCCGGGTCCGGGGGGAGGTGGGTCCGGGGGGAGGTGGGTCCGGGGGGAGGTGGGTCCGGGGGGAGGTGGGTCCGGGGGGAGGTGGGTCTGGGTCCGGGGGGAGGTGGGTCCGGGGGGAGGTGGGTCCGGGGGGAGGTGGGTCTGGGTCCGGGTCTGGGTGAGGTGGGTCCGGGGGGTCTGGGTCCGGGTCTGGGTGAGGTGGGTCCGGGTCTGGGGGAGGTGGGTCCGGGTCTGGGTGAGGTGGGTTCGGGTCTGGGGGAGGTGGGTCCGGGGGAGGTGGGTCTGGGTGAGGTGGGTCTGGGTCTAGGGGAGGTGGGTCTGGGTCTAGGGGAGGTGGGTCTGGGTCTAGGGGAGGTGGGTCTGGGTCTAGGGGAGGTGGGTCTGGGTCTAGAGGAAGTGGGTCTGGGGGAGGTGGGTCTGGGTTTAGGGGAGGTGGGTCTGGGTCTAGGGGAGGTGGGTCTGGGTCTAGGGGAGGTGGGTCTGGGTCTAGGGGAGGTGGGTCTGGGTTTAGGGGAGGTGGGTCTGGGTTTAGGGGAGGTGGGTCTGGGTCTAGGGCAGGTGGGTCTGGGAGAGATGGGTCTGGGGGAGGTGAAATTTCCCCCCCCCCCACTGCTACACACTGATACTCTGTCCATCCAGACCTGTCTGTGGACCAGACAGAGAAATGCACTGACTTGCTTTAGAAACGCTCAATACATTTTGTGTGTGTGTGTAGCGGCCAGCCCACGGGACCCCCTGGCGAGGAAGATGAGGCTGAGGAGGAGGAAGGACAGTAGTCAAGACGACCAAGCTAAACAGGTCCTCAAGGGGATGAGTGATGTCACACAAGAGAAGAACAAGAGTTTCGAGGTAGGGAGGTGTGGCGGGGGTGGATGGAGTAGAGGGGGATGGGGGTTTGGAAGGGAGGGGTTTATTGATGAGGGAGGGAGGGGTGGATGGATGAGGGGGAGGGAGGGAGGGGTGGATGAATGAGGGGTAGGGAGGGAGGAGAGGGGTGGATGAATGAGGGGTAGGGAGGGAGGAGAGGGGTGGATGGATGAGGGGGAGGGAGGGAGGAGAGGGGTGGATGGATGAGGGGGAGAGAGGGAGGAGAGGGGTGGATGGATGAGGGGGAGGGAGGGAGGAGAGGGGTGGATGGATGAGGGGGAGAGAGGGAGGAGAGGGGTGGATGGATGAGGGGGAGGGAGGGAGGAGAGGGGTGGATGGATGAGGGGGAGGGAGGGAGGAGAGGGGTGGATGGATGAGGGGGAGAGAGGGAGGAGAGGGGTGGATGGAGAAGCGAGTGGGAGGGGTGGATGGAGGAGTGGGAGGGGTGGATGGAGGAGTGGGAGGGGTGGATGGGTGAGGGGGAGGGAGGGAGGAGAGGGGTGGATGGATGAGGGGGAGAGAGGGAGGGAGGGAGGGGTGGATGAGGGAGAGAGGGATGAACATATGGGTTTCATTCCTAGATGTGCCAATGACTTGCTTCAAATGAAACCGAGCCCTTACTGTGTGTGTGTGTGGTGTGTGTGCGTGGTGTGTGTGTGTGTGTGTGTGTGTAGGAGAACGGCGATCAGAAGTATGGTGAACTGAATGCATCGTTGGGACACACGCGTCGTTGGGACAAGAGTCTGGAGAAACCACAGCTGGACTACTCCGAGTTCTTCATGGAGGACGTAGGACAGGTAGGCCCAGCGGCTATTAGTGGGGGGGTAGATGACTCCATTATGGCTCTAATCTGATAGTGGGGGGTAGATGACTCCATTATGGCTCTAATCTGATAGTGGGGGGGTAGATGACTCCATTATGGCTCTAATCTGATAGTGGGGGGGTAGATGACTCCATTATGGCTCTAATCTGATAGTGGGGGGATAGATGACTCCATTATGGCTCTAATCTGATAGTGGGGGTGGGGGTAGATGTCTCCATTATGGCTCTAATCTGATAGGGGGGGGGGGGGGTAGATGACTCCATTATGGCTCTAATCTGATAGTGGGGGATAGATGACTCCATTATGGCTCTAATCTGATAGTGGGGGGGATAGATGACTCCATTATGGCTCTAATCTGATAGTGGGGGGGATAGATGACTCCATTATGGCTCTAATCTGATAGTGGGGGGGATAGATGACTCCATTATGGCTCTAATCTGATAGTGGGGGGGATAGATGACTCCATTACGGCTCTAATCTGATAGTGGGGGGGATAGATGACTCCATTATGGCTCTAATCTGATAGTGGGGGGGATAGATGACTCCATTATGGCTCCAATCTGATAGTGGGGGGGATAGATGACTCCATTATGGCTCTAATCTGATAGTGGGGGGGTAGATGACTCCATTATGGCTCTAATCTGATAGTGGGGGGGGGGGGGGGGGGGTAGATGACTCCATTATGGCTCTAATCTGATAGTGGGGGGGATAGATGACTCCATTATGGCTCCAATCTGATAGTGGGGGGGATAGATGACTCCATTATGGCTCTAATCTGATAGTGGGGGGGTAGATGACTCCATTATGGCTCTAATCTGATAGTGGGGGAGGTTTGTGTTTGAGCGTGTGTGTGCAGTTGTACTGTTCTAACTGTGTGTGTGTGTGTGTGTGTGTAGGTTCCTGGTGTGTTTGTGTGGCAGATAGAGAACTTTGTTCCGATGCAGGTAGACGAGGCGTTCCAGGGGAAGTTCTACGAGGCTGACTGCTACATCATCCTCAAGGTAGCACACACACACACACACACTGCTACATCATCCTCAAGGTAGCACACACACACACACACACACACACTGCTACATCATCCTCAAGGTAACACACACACACACACACACACACACACTGTTACATCATCCTCAAGGTAACACACAAACACACACTGCTACATCATCCTCAAGGTAACACACACACTGCTTCATCGTCCTCATGGTAACACACACACTGCTTCATCGTCCTCATGGTAACACACACACACACACTGCTACATCATCCTCAAGGTAGCACACACACACACACACACTGCTACATCATCCTCAAGGTAACACACACACACTGCTTCATCGTCCCCTTTTAACACACACACACACACACTGCTTCATCGTCCTCATGGTAACACACACACACACACACTGCTTCATCGTCCTCATGGTAACACACACACACTGCTACATAATCATCCAATCAGGGCTCTGTGTGTCATCTAGTATAGCATAATATAAGTCTATAGGGCCAGACATGAGCCAAACTGTTCTGGTCAGGCCTGGTGAATCTGTACCGGTCAGGCCTGGTTGAATCTGTACCGGTCAGGCCTGGTTGAATCTGTACCGGTCAGGCCTGGTTCAAATCCAATCAAATCAAATGTATTTATATAGCCCTTCGTACATCAGCTGATATCTCAAAGTGCTGTACAGAAACCCAGCCTAAAACCCCAAACAGCAAGCAATGCAGGTGTAGAAGCACGGTGGCTAGGAAAAACTCCCTAGAAAGGCCAAAACCTAGGAAGAAACCTAGCAGCACAGTACTGTTGAGGTTTGTCCTGTAAAGTGTATAGAAAACATGCTAGCTAGCAGCACAGTACTGTTGAGGTTTGCCCTGTAAAGTGTATAGAAAACATGCTAGCTAGCAGCACAGTACTGTTGAGGTTTGCCCTGTAAAGTGTATAGGAAACTAGCTAGCTAGCAGCACAGTACTGTTGAGGTTTGCCCTGTAAAGTGTATAGAAAACTAGCTAGCTAGCAGCACAGTACTGTTGAGGTTTGCCCTGTAAAGTGTATAGAAAACTAGCTAGCTAGCAGCACAGTACTGTTGAGGTTTGCCCTGTAAAGTGTATAGAAAACTAGCTAGCTAGCAGCACAGTACTGTTGAGGTTTGCCCTGTAAAGTGTATAGAAAACTAGCTAGCTAGCAGCACAGTACTGTTGAGGTTTGTCCTGTAAAGTGTATAGAAAACATGCTAGCTAGCAGCACAGTACTGTTGAGGTTTGCCCTGTAAAGTGTATAGAAAACATGCTAGCTAGCAGCACAGTACTGTTGAGGTTTGCCCTGTAAAGTGTATAGAAAACTAGCTAGCTAGCAGCACAGTACTGTTGAGGTTTGCCCTATAAAGTGTATAGAAAACTAGCTAGCTAGCAGCACAGTACTGTTGAGGTTTGCCCTGTAAAGTGTATAGAAAACTAGCTAGCTAGCAGCACAGTACTGTTGAGGTTTGCCCTGTAAAGTGTATAGAAAACTAGCTAGCTAGCAGCACAGTACTGTTGAGGTTTGCCCTGTAAAGTGTATAGAAAACTAGCTAGCTAGCAGCACAGTACTGTTGAGGTTTGTCCTGTAAAGTGTATAGAAAACATGCTAGCTAGCAGCACAGTACTGTTGAGGTTTGCCCTGTAAAGTGTATAGAAAACATGCTAGCTAGCAGCACAGTACTGTTGAGGTTTGCCCTGTAAAGTGTATAGAAAACTAGCTAGCTAGCAGCACAGTACTGTTGAGGTTTGCCCTATAAAGTGTATAGAAAACTAGCTAGCTAGCAGCACAGTACTGTTGAGGTTTGCCCTGTAAAGTGTATAGAAAACTAGCTAGCTAGCAGCACAGTACTGTTGAGGTTTGCCCTGTAAAGTGTATAGAAAACTAGCTAGCTAGCAGCACAGTACTGTTGAGGTTTGCCCTGTAAAGTGTATAGAAAACTAGCTAGCTAGCAGCACAGTACTGTTGAGGTTTGTCCTGTAAAGTGTATAGAAAACATGCTAGCTAGCAGCACAGTACTGTTGAGGTTTGCCCTGTAAAGTGACTGGTTTAATAGTGTCTACTGTAGGGGCTAGCAGTTAGTCTGTACAGAACACCACACAGTGAAGCCTCATTTCCATGAGACAACATATGATTTCATATTGTTCTGTTATGTAGTTATGTAGTAACCTAGTAACTCCCCCTCCTCTACCCCGCCACCTCTCCTCTACCCCCCCACCCCTCCTCCGCCACCTCTGCTCTGAACCCCCCCACCCCTCCTCTGAACTCCTCTACCCCCCAGACGTTCCTGGACGACAACGGAGCCCTGAACTGGCAGATATTCTACTGGATCGGTCAGGAAGCTACGCTGGATAAGAAGGCGGGGTCTGCCATCCACGCCGTCAACCTCCGTAACTACCTGGGGGCGGAGTGTCGAACCATCAGAGAGGAGATGGGAGACGAGTCTGAGGAGTTCAGCGCTGTAGGTCCACACACACACACACACACACACACACCCTAATTAACAGACGGCCTGTAGAAAACCTTGCGAACTCTTCTGCCCCACCAGGTGTTTGAAAATGACATCTCCTACATTGAGGGGGGGACAGCCAGCGGCTTCTATACTGTGGAGGACACACACTATACTGTCAGGTAAGGAGGAGGGGGGTACACACCATACTGTCAGGTAAGGAGAGGGGGGGTACACACTATACTGTCAGGTAAGGAGGGGGGGGGGGGGGGTACACACTATACTGTCAGGTAAGGAGGGGGGGGGTACACACTATACTGTCAGGTAAGGAGGGGGGGGGCACACTATACTGTCAGGTAAGGAGGGGGGGGCACACTATACTGTCAGGTAAGGAGGAGGGGGGGTACACTATACTGTCAGGTAAGGAGGAGGGGGGGTACACTATACTGTCAGGTAAGGAGGAGGGGTACACACTATACTGTCAGGTAAGGAGGAGGGGGGGTACACACTATACTGTCAGGTAAGGAGGGGGGGGGGGGTACACACTATACTGTCAGGTAAGGAGGGGGGGTACACTATACTGTCAGGTAAGGAGGGGGGGTACACACTATACTGTCAGGTAAGGAGGGGGGGGGGGCACACTATACTGTCAGGTAAGGAGGGGGGGGGGGGGGGTACACTATACTGTCAGGTAAGGAGGGGGGGGGGTACACACTATACTGTCAGGTAAGGAGGGGGGGTACACACTATACTGTCAGGTAAGGAGGGGGGGGGCACACTATACTGTCAGGTAAGGAGGAGGAGGGGTACACACTATACTGTCAGGTAAGGAGGAGGAGGGGTACACACTATACTGTCAGGTAAGGAGGAGGGGGGTACACACTATACTGTCAGGTAAGGAGGGGGGGTACACACTATACTGTCAGGTAAGGAGGGGGGGGCACACTATACTGTCAGGTAAGGAGGAGGAGGGGTACACACTATACTGTCAGGTAAGGAGGAGGGGGGTACACACTATACTGTCAGGTAAGGAGGGGGGGTACACACTATACTGTCAGGTAAGGAGGGGGGGGGCACACTATACTGTCAGGTAAGGAGGGGGGGGCACACTATACTGTCAGGTAAGGAGGAGGGGGGGTACACTATACTGTCAGGTAAGGAGGAGGGGGGGTACACTATACTGTCAGGTAAGGAGGAGGGGGGGTACACTATACTGTCAGGTAAGGAGGAGGGGTACACACTATACTGTCAGGTAAGGAGGAGGGGGGGTACACTATACTGTCAGGTAAGGAGGAGGGGTACACACTATACTGTCAGGTAAGGAGGAGGGGTACACACTATACTGTCAGGTAAGGAGGAGGGGTACACACTATACTGTCAGGTAAGGAGGAGGGGGGGTACACACTATACTGTCAGGTAAGGAGGAAGGGTACACACTATACTGTCAGGTAAGGAGGAGGGGTACACACTATACTGTCAGGTAAGGAGGAGGGGTACACACTATACTGTCAGGTAAGGAGGAGGGGGGGTACACACTATACTGTCAGGTAAGGAGGAAGGGTACACACTATACTGTCAGGTAAGGAGGAGGGGGGGTACACTATACTGTCAGGTAAGGAGGAGGGGGGGTACACTATACTGTCAGGTAAGGAGGAGGGGTACACACTATACTGTCAGGTAAGGAGGGGGGGTACACACTATACTGTCAGGTAAGGAGGAGGGGGGGTACACTATACTGTCAGGTAAGGAGGAGGGGTACACACTATACTGTCAGGTAAGGAGGAGGAGGGGTACACACTATACTGTCAGGTAAGGAGGAGGGGGGGTACACACTATACTGTCAGGTAAGGAGGAGGGGGGGTACACACTATACTGTCAGGTAAGGAGGAGGGGGGGTACACACTATACTGTCAGGTAAGGAGGAGGGGGGGTACACTATACTGTCAGGTAAGGAGGAGGGGGGGTACACTATACTGTCAGGTAAGGAGGAGGGGTACACACTATACTGTCAGGTAAGGAGGAGGGGTACACACTATACTGTCAGGTAAGGAGGAGGGGGGGTACACACTATACTGTCAGGTAAGGAGGAAGGGTACACACTATACTGTCAGGTAAGGAGGAGGGGTACACACTATACTGTCAGGTAAGGAGGAGGGGGGGTACACACTATACTGTCAGGTAAGGAGGAGGGGGGGTACACACTATACTGTCAGGTAAGGAGGAGGGGGGGTACACACTATACTGTCAGGTAAGGAGGAGGGGGGGTACACACTATACTGTCAGGTAAGGAGGGGGGGGCACACTATACTGTCAGGTAAGGAGGAGGGGGGGTACACACTATACTGTCAGGTAAGGAGGAGGGGGGGTACACACTATACTGTCAGGTAAGGAGGAGGAGGGGTACACACTATACTGTCAGGTAAGGAGGAGGGGGGTACACACTATACTGTCAGGTAAGGAGGAGGGGGGGTACACACTATACTGTCAGGTAAGGAGGAGGGGGGGTACACACTATACTGTCAGGTAAGGAGGGGGACTGTGTGGGGGGGTACCAACTCTAAGTGTGTGTGTGTGTTCCAGGTTGTATCGTGTTTATGGGAAGAAGAACATCCGTCTGGAGTCGGTTCCTCTGAAGGCCTCGTCCCTGGACCCACGGTGAGTTCTGTTGTCATGGAGATGGACAGTCTGTTTTAGCATGGACAGCCCCATGGAGGGCTTTACAGACTGACAATACTGTTGTCATGGAGATGGACAGCACCATGGAGGGCTTTACAGACTGACAACACTGTTGTCATGGAGATGGACAGTCTGTTTTAGCATGGACAGCCCCATGGAGGGCTTTACAGACTGACAATACTGTTGTCATGGAGATGGACAGCACCATGGAGGGCTTTACAGACTGACAATACTGTTGTCATGGAGATGGACAGCACCATGGAGGGCTTTACAGACTGACAACACTGTCATGGAGATGGACAGTCTGTTTTATGGTTCCTATAGTTCTAATGTTCTGTGTTCCTGTAGTTCTGTAGTTCTAATGTTCTGTGTTCCTGTAGTTCTAATGCTCTGTGTTCCTGTAGTTCTAATGCTCTGTGTTCCTGTAGTTCTAATGTTCTGTGTTCCTGTAGTTCTGTAGTTCTAATGTTCTGTGTTCCTGTAGTTCTAATGTTCTGTGTTCCTGTAGTTCTAATGCTCTGTGTTCCTGTAGTTCTAATGTTCTGTGTTCCTGTAGTTCTGTAGTTCTAATGTTCTGTGTTCCTGTAGTTCTGTAGTTCTAATGCTCTGTGTTCCTGTAGGTTTGTCTTCCTGGTGGATACGGGTCTGGAGATTCTCATCTGGAGAGGAGCCAACGCTACTCTGGCCGGTACCACTAAGGCCCGGTAATTAATACATACCATCACTACTCTGGCCGGTACCACTAAGGCCCGGTAACTAACACACACCAACACTACTCTGGCCGGTACCACTAAGGCCCGGTAACTAACACACACCAACACTACTCTGGCCGGTACCACTAAGGCCCGGTAACTAACACACACCAACACTACTCTGGCCGGTACCACTAAGGCCCGGTAATTAATACATACCATCACTACTCTGGCCGGTACCACTAAGGCCCGGTAACTAACACACACCAACACTACTCTGGCCGGTACCACTAAGGCCCGGTAATTAATACATACCATCACTACTCTGGCCGGTACCACTAAGGCCCGGTAATTAATACATACCATCACTACTCTGGCCGGTACCACTAAGGCCCGGTAACTAACACACACCAACACTACTCTGGCCGGTACCACTAAGGCCCGGTAATTAATACATACCATCACTACTCTGGCCGGTACCACTAAGGCCCGGTAACTAACACACACCAACACTACTCTGGCCGGTACCACTAAGGCCCGGTAACTAACACACACCAACACTACTCTGGCCGGTACCACTAAGGCCCGGTAATTAATACATACCATCACTACTCTGGCCGGTACCACTAAGGCCCGGTAACTAACACACACCAACACTACTCTGGCCGGTACCACTAAGGCCCGGTAATTAATACATACCATCACTACTCTGGCCGGTACCACTAAGGCCCGGTAACTAATACACACCAACACTACTCTGGCCGGTACCACTAAGGCCCGGTAATTAATACATACCATCACTACTCTGGCCGGTACCACTAAGGCCCGGTAACTAACACACACCAACACTACTCTGGCCGGTACCACTAAGGCCCGGTAACTAACACACACCAACACTACTCTGGCTGGTACCACTAAGGCCCGGTAATTAATACATACCATCACTACTCTGGCCGGTACCACTTAGGCCCGGTAACTAACACACACCAACACTACTCTGGCCGGTACCACTAAGGCCCGGTAACTAACACACACCAACACTACTCTGGCCGGTACCACTAAGGCCCGGTAATTAATACATACCATCACTACTCTGGCCGGTACCACTAAGGCCCGGTAACTAACACATACCAACACTACTCTGGCCGGTACCACTAAGGCCCGGTAACTAACACACACCAACACTACTCTGGCCGGTACCACTAAGGCCCGGTAACTAATACATACCATCACTACTCTGGCCGGTACCACTTAGGCCCGGTAACTAACACACACCATCACTACTCTGGCCGGTACCACTAAGGCCCGGTAACTAACACACACCAACACTACTCTGGCTGGTACCACTAAGGCCCGGTAATTAATACATACCAACACTACTCTGGCTGGTACCTCTAAATCAAAAATCTAATCAAATGTATTTATATAGCCCTTCGTACATCAGCTGATATCTCAAAGTGCTGTACAGAAACCCAGCCTAAAACCCCAAACACCAAGCAATGCAGGTGTAGAAGCACGGTGGCTAGGAAAAACTCTCTAGAAAGGCCAAAACCTAGGAAGAAACCTAGAGAGGAACCAGGCTCTGAGGGGTGGCCAGTCCTCTTCTGGCTGTGCCGGGTGGAGATTATAACAGAACATGGCCAAGATGTTCATAGATGACCAGCATGGTCAAATAATCACAGTAGTTGTTGAGGGTGCAACAAGTCAGCACCTCAGGAGTAAATCTCAGTTGGCTTTTCATAGCCGATCATTCAGAGTATCTCTACCGCTCCTGCTGTCTCTAGAGAGTTGAAAACAGCAGGTCTGGGACAGGTAGCACGTCCGGTGAACAGGTCAGGGTTCCATAGCCGCAGGCAGAACAGTTGTAACTGAAGCAGCAGCACGAACAGATGGACTGGGGACAGCAAGGAGTCATCAGGCCAGGTGGTCCGCTGAGTCGGGGGGGCGGCGTCCGCTGAGTCGGGGGGCGGCGCTGTTGAATGTACAGTTCTAAACACCTCACTCTGGCGTTTTTGAATTTAAACTTTATTTACACAATTTGCGCAGCGTCATCTGGGCTTGGCAGTCATTGTAGATGAGAATTAGATCTCCCAATTGGCACAGCGTCATCTGGGTTTGGCCGTCATTGTAGATGAGAATTAGATCTTTTTACCTTTATTTAACTAGGCAAGTCAGTTAAGAAGAAATTTTTATTTTCCATGACGGCCTCCCGGGGAACAGTGTGTTAACTGCCTTGTTCAGGGGCAGGACGACAGCCTACCGGGGAACAGTGGGTTAACTGCCTTGTTCATGGGCAGGACGACAGCCTACCGGGGAACAGTGGGTTAACTGCCTTGTTCAGGGGCAGGACGACAGCCTACCGGGGAACAGTGGGTTAACTGCCTTGTTCAGGGGCAGGACGACAGCCTACCAGGGAACAGTGGGTTAACTGCCTTGTTCAGGGGCAGGACGACAGCCTACCGGGGAACAGTGGGTTAACTGCCTTGTTCAGGGGCAGGACCACAGCCTACCGGGGAACAGTGGGTTAACTGCCTTGTTCAGGGGAACAGTGGGTTAACTGCCTTGTTCAGGGGAACAGTGGGTTAACTGCCTTGTTCAGGGGCAGGACGACAGCCTACTGGGGAACAGTGGGTTAACTGCCTTGTTCAGGGGAACAGTGGGTTAACTGCCTTGTTCATGGGCAGGAGGACAGCCTACCGGGGAACAGTGGGTTAACTGCCTTGTTCAGGGGCAGGACCACAGCCTACCGGGGAACAGTGGGTTAACTGCCTTGTTCAGGGGCAGGACGACAGCCTACCGGGGAACAGTGGATTAACTTAACCAATCTTCGACTTTGGCGATGTAATTTACAAAATAGCCTCCAATACCCTACTCAACAAATTGGATGCAGTCTATCACAGTGCAATCCGTTTTGTCACCAAAGCCCCATATACTACCCACCATTGCGACCTGTACGCTCTCGTTGGCTGGCCCTCGCTTCATACTCGTCGCCAAACCCACTGGCTCCATGTCATCTACAAGACCCTGCTAGGTAAAGTCCCCCCTTATCTCAGCTCGCTGGTCACCATAGCATCTCCCACCTGTAGCACATGCTCCAGCAGGTATATCTCTCTAGTCACCCCCAAAACCAATTCTTTCTTTGGCCGCCTCTCTTTCCAGTTCTCTGCTGCCAATGACTGGAACGAACTACAAAAATCTCTGAAACTGGAAACACTTATCTCCCTCACTAGCTTTAAGCACCAACTGTCAGAGCAGCTCACAGATTACTGCACCTGTACATAGCCCACATATAATTTAGCCCTATCAACTACCTCTTTCCCAACTGTATTTAATTTATTTATTTATTTTGCTCCTTTGCACCCCATTATTTTTATTTCTACTTTGCACATTCTTCCATTGCAAAACTACCATTCCAGTGTTTTACTTGCTATATTGTATTTACCTTGCCACCAAGGCCTTTTTTGCCTTTACCTCCCTTCTCACCTCATTTATTCACATTGTATATAGACTTGTTTATACTTTATTATTGACTGTATGTTTGTTTTACTCCATGTGTAACTCTTGTGTTGTTGTATCTGTCGAACTGCTTTGCTTTATCTTGGCCAGGGCGCAATTGTAAATGAGAACTTGTTCTCAACTAGCCTACCTGGTTAAATAAAGGTGTTCTCAACTTGCCTACCTGGTTAAATAAAGGTAAAATAAAAAATAAATAAATTAACTGCCTTGTTCAGGGGCAGGACCACAGCCTACCGGGGAACAGTGGGTTAACTGCCTTGTTCAGGGGCAGGACCACAGCCTACCGGGGAACAGTGGGTTAACTGCCTTGTTCAGGGGCAGGACCACAGCCTACCGGGGAACAGTGGGTTAACTGCCTTGTTCAGGGGCAGGACCACAGCCTACCGGGGAACAGTGGGTTAACTGCCTTGTTCAGGGGCAGGACCACAGCCTACCGGGGAACAGTGGGTTAACTGCCTTGTTCAGGGGCAGGACCACAGCCTACCGGGGAACAGTGGGTTAACTGCCTTGTTCAGGGGCAGGACCACAGCCTACCGGGGAACAGTGGGTTAACTGCCTTGTTCAGGGGCAGGACCACAGCC
The DNA here is from genome assembly GCF_013265735.2 of Oncorhynchus mykiss. NCBI lineage: Eukaryota > Metazoa > Chordata > Actinopteri > Salmoniformes > Salmonidae > Oncorhynchus > Oncorhynchus mykiss. Next base: position 1,266,445 of record NW_023493664.1, read on the forward strand.
TACCGGGGAACAGTGGGTTAACTGCCTTGTTCAGGGGCAGGACCACAGCCTACCGGGGAACAGTGGGTTAACTGCCTTGTTCAGGGGCAGGACCACAGCCTACCGGGGAACAGTGGGTTAACTGCCTTGTTCAGGGGCAGGACCACAGCCTACCGGGGAACAGTGGGTTAACTGCCTTGTTCAGGGGCAGGACCACAGCCTACCGGGGAACAGTGGGTTAACTGCCTTGTTCAGGGGCAGGACCACAGCCTACCGGGGAACAGTGGGTTAACTGCCTTGTTCAGGGGCAGGACCACAGCCTACCGGGGAACAGTGGGTTAACTGCCTTGTTCAGGGGCAGGACCACAGCCTACCGGGGAACAGTGGGTTAACTGCCTTGTTCAGGGGCAGGACCACAGCCTACCGGGGAACAGTGGGTTAACTGCCTTGTTCAGGGGCAGGACCACAGCCTACCGGGGAACAGTGGGTTAACTGCCTTGTTCAGGGGCAGGACCACAGCTTACCTGGGAACAGTGGGTTAACTGCCTTGTTCAGGGGCAGGACCACAGCCTACCGGGGAACAGTGGGTTAACTGCCTTGTTCAGGGGCAGGACCACAGCCTACCGGGGAACAGTGGGTTAACTGCCTTGTTCAGGGGCAGGACCACAGCCTACCGGGGAACAGTGGGTTAACTGCCTTGTTCAGGGGCAGGACCACAGCCTACCGGGGAACAGTGGGTTAACTGCCTTGTTCAGGGGCAGGACCACAGCCTACCGTGGAACAGTGGGTTAACTGCCTTGTTCAGGGGCAGGACCACAGCCTACCGGGGAACAGTGGGTTAACTGCCTTGTTCAGGGGCAGGACCACAGCCTACAGGGGAACAGTGGGTTAACTGCCTTGTTCAGGGGCAGGACCACAGCCTACCGGGGAACAGTGGGTTAACTGCCTTGTTCAGGGGCAGGACCACAGCCTACCGGGGAACAGTGGGTTAACTGCCTTGTTCAGGTGCAGGACCACAGCCTACCGGGGAACAGTGGGTTAACTGCCTTGTTCAGGGGCAGGACCACAGCCTACCGGGGAACAGTGGGTTAACTGCCTTGTTCAGGGGCAGGACCACAGCCTACCGGGGAACAGTGGGTTAACTGCCTTGTTCAGGGGCAGGACCACAGCCTACCGGGGAACAGTGGGTTAACTGCCTTGTTCAGGGGCAGGACCACAGCCTACCGGGGAACAGTGGGTTAACTGCCTTGTTCAGGGGCAGGACCACAGCCTACCGGGGAACAGTGGGTTAACTGCCTTGTTCAGGGGCAGGACCACAGCCTACCGGGGAACAGTGGGTTAACTGCCTTGTTCAGGGGCAGGACCACAGCCTACCGGGGAACAGTGGGTTAACTGCCTTGTTCAGGGGCAGGACCACAGCCTACCGGGGAACAGTGGGTTAACTGCCTTGTTCAGGGGCAGGACCACAGCCTACAGGGGAACAGTGGGTTAACTGCCTTGTTCAGGGGCAGGACGACAGCCTACCGGGGATCAGTGGGTTAACTGCCTTGTTCAGGGGAACAGTGGGTTAACTGCCTTGTTCAGGGGCAGGACCACAGCCTACCGGGGAACAGTGGGTTAACTGCCTTGTTCAGGGGCAGGACAACAGCCTACCGGGGATCAGTGGGTTAACTGCCTTGTTCAGGGGAACAGTGGGTTAACTGCCTTGTTCAGGCGAACAGTGGGTTAACTGCCTTGTTCAGGGGAACAGTGGGTTAACTGCCTTGTTCAGGGGAACAGTGGGTTAACTGCCTTGTTCAGGGGAACAGTGGGTTAACTGCCTTGTTCAGGGGAACAGTGGGTTAACTGCCTTGTTCAGGGGAACAGTGGGTTAACTGCCTTGTTCAGGGGAGCAGTGGGTTAACTGCCTTGTTCAGGGGCAGGACCACAGCCTACAGGGGAACAGTGGGTTAACTGCCTTGTTCAGGGGCAGGACCACAGCCTACCGGGGAACAGTGGGTTAACTGCCTTGTTCAGGGGCAGGACCACAGCCTACCGGGGAACAGTGGGTTAACTGCCTTGTTCAGGGGCAGGACCACAGCCTACCGGGGAACAGTGGGTTAACTGCCTTGTTCAGGGGCAGGACCACAGCCTACCGGGGAACAGTGGGTTAACTGCCTTGTTCAGGGGCAGGACCACAGCCTACAGGGGAACAGTGGGTTAACTGCCTTGTTCAGGGGCAGGACGACAGCCTACCGGGGATCAGTGGGTTAACTGCCTTGTTCAGGGGAACAGTGGGTTAACTGCCTTGTTCAGGGGCAGGACCACAGCCTACCGGGGAACAGTGGGTTAACTGCCTTGTTCAGGGGCAGGACAACAGCCTACCGGGGATCAGTGGGTTAACTGCCTTGTTCAGGGGAACTGTGGGTTAACTGCCTTGTTCAGGCGAACAGTGGGTTAACTGCCTTGTTCAGGGGAACAGTGGGTTAACTGCCTTGTTCAGGGGAACAGTGGGTTAACTGCCTTGTTCAGGGGAACAGTGGGTTAACTGCCTTGTTCAGGGGAACAGTGGGTTAACTGCCTTGTTCAGGGGAACAGTGGGTTAACTGCCTTGTTCAGGGGAACAGTGGGTTAACTGCCTTGTTCAGGGGAACAGTGGGTTAACTGCCTTGTTCAGGGGAACAGTGGGTTAACTGCCTTGTTCAGGGGAACAGTGGGTTAACTGCCTTGTTCAGGGGAACAGTGGGTTAACTGCCTTGTTCAGGGGAACAGTGGGTTAACTGCCTTGTTCAGGGGAACAGTGGGTTAACTGCCTTGTTCAGGGGAACAGTGGGTTAACTGCCTTGTTCAGGGGAACAGTGGGTTAACTGCCTTGTTCAGGGGAACAGTGGGTTAACTGCCTTGTTCAGGGGAACAGTGGGTTAACTGCCTTGTTCAGGGGAACAGTGGGTTAACTGCCTTGTTCAGGGAACAGTGGGTTAACTGCCTTGTTCAGGGGGAACAGTGGGTTAACTGCCTTGTTCAGGGGGAACAGTGGGTTAACTGCCTTGTTCAGGGGGAACAGTGGGTTAACTGCCTTGTTCAGGGGGAACAGTGGGTTAACTGCCTTGTTCAGGGGGAACAGTGGGTTAACTGCCTTGTTCAGGGGGAACAGTGGGTTAACTGCCTTGTTCAGGGGGAACAGTGGGTTAACTGCCTTGTTCAGGGGGAACAGTGGGTTAACTGCCTTGTTCAGGGGGAACAGTGGGTTAACTGCCTTGTTCAGGGGAACAGTGGGTTAACTGCCTTGTTCAGGGGAACAGTGGGTTAACTGCCTAGTCCAGGGGAACAGTGGGTTAACTGCCTTGTTCAGGGGAACAGTGGGTTAACTGCCTTGTTCAGGTGAACAGTGGGATAACTGTCTTGTTCAGGGGAACACTGGGTTAACTGCCCTGTTCAGGGGAACAGTGGGTTAACTGCCTAGTCCAGGGGAACAGTGGGTTAACTGCCTTGTTCAGGGGCATCTTGCAACCCTTTGGTTACATGTCCAATGCTCTAACCACTAGAATACCTACCTGCTACCTGGTGTGTGTGTTCGTGTGTGCCTGCCCATGAATGTCTCTGACTGTGTGTGTGTGTGTGTGTGTGTAGGCTGTTTGCAGAGAAGATCAATAAGAACGAGCGTAAGGGGAAGGCAGAGATCACCACCCTGCAGCAGAGTCAGGAACCTCCTAACTTCTGGGAGGTGCTGGGAGGACAACCTGAAGAGATACGCAAACACGTCCCTGATGACTTCACACCCGTACGACCCAAACTATACAAGGTACCCCCTGACCTCTGACCCCTGACCTCTAATCAGACACGTCCCTGATGACTTCACACCCGTGCGACCCAAACTATACAAGGTACCCCCTGACCTCTGACCCCTGACCTCTAATCAGACACATCCCTGATGACTTCACACCCGTGCGACCCAAACTATACAAGGTACCCCCTGACCTCTGACCCCTGACCTCTAATCAGACACGTCCCTGATGACTTCACACCCGTGCGACCCAAACTATACAAGGTACCCCCTGACCTCTGACCCCTGACCTCTAATCAGACACGTCCCTGATGACTTCACACCCGTACGACCCAAACTATACAAGGTACCCCCTGACCTCTGACCCCTGACCTCTAATCAGACACGTCCCTGATGACTTCACACCCGTACGACCCAAACTATACAAGGTACCCTCTGACCCCTGACCTCTAATCAGACACGTCCCTGATGACTTCACACCCGTACGACCCAAACTATACCAGGTACCCTCTGACCCCTGACCCCTAATCAGACACGTCCCTGATGACTTCACACCCGTACGACCCAAACTATACAAGGTACCCTCTGACCCCTGACCCCTAATCAGACACGTCCCTGATGACTTCACACCCGTACGACCCAAACTATACAAGGTACCCTCTGACCCCTGACCCCTAATCAGATATGTCCCTGATGACTTCACACCCATACGACCCCTGACATCTAATTATTTTGTTGGGTCTGGGCTAATGTTGTCTAGGTGGGTCTGGGCTAATGTTGTTGTCTAGGTGGGTCTGTGTCTGGGCTAATGTTGTTGTTGTTTAGGTGGGTCTGGGTCTGGGATATCTGGAGCTCCCTCAAATCAACTACAAGCTGTCAGTGGAACACAAAGAGAAGGTCAAACTGGACAAACTGCCGGAACTACGACTGGTAACTATGGTGTAACTATGATTTAACTATGGGGTAACTATGGGGTAGTTAAACTGTAACCTGTTCTGTTATAATCAGTCTCTGTCTGTCTGTGTCTCTAGCTCCAGACCCTGCTGGACACTAAGGGAGTGTACATCCTGGACTGTCTGTCTGATGTGTTTATCTGGATTGGGAGGAAGTCTCCTCGTCTTGTGAGAGCAGCCGCCCTGAAGCTAGGACAGGAAGTCTGCACTATGCTGCACCGCCCCAAACACGCTACTGTTACCAGGAACCTGGAGGGGACAGAGTGTCAGGTAGGCAGATACCCTCCTGGAGGTTTTAACTCCTACCCTGTTCCTGGAGAGAAACCCTCCTGTAGGTTTTAACTCCTACCCTGTTCCTGGAGACATACCCTCCTGTAGGTTTTAACTCCTACCCTGTTCCTGGAGAGAAACCCTCCTGTAGGTTTTAACTCCAACCCTGTTCCTGGAGACATACCCTCCTGGAGGTTTTAACTCCAACCCTGTTCCTGGAGAGAGACCCTCCTGGAGGTTTTAACTCCTACCCTGTTCCTGGAGAGAGACCCTCCTGGAGGTTTTAACTCCAACCATGTTCCTGGAGAGAGACCCTCCTGGAGGTTTTAACTCCTACCCTGTTCCTGGAGAGAAACCCTCCTGTAGGTTTTAACTCCTACCCTGTTCCCGGAGAGAAACCCTCCCGGAGGTTTTAACTCCAACCCTGTTCCTGGAGAGAAACCCTCCTGTAGGTTTTAACTCCAACCCTGTTCCTGGAAAGATACCCTCCTGGAGATTTTAACCACTACCCTGTTCCTGGAGAGAAACCCTCCTGGAGGTTTTAACTCCTACCCTGTTCCTGGAGAGAGACCCTCCTGGAGGTTTTAACTCCTACCCTGTTCCTGGAGAGAAACCCTCCTGGAGGTTTTAACTCCAACCCTGTTCCTGGAGAGAGACCCTCCTGGAGGTTTTAACTCCTACCCTGTTCCTGGAAAGATACCCTCCTGGAGATTTTAACTCCTACCCTGTTCCTGGAGAGAAACCCTCCTGGAGGTTTTAACTCCTACCCTGTTCCTGGAGAGAGACCCTCCTGGAGGTTTTAACTCCAACCCTGTTCCTGGAGAGAAACCCTCCTGTAGGTTTTAACTCCAACCCTGTTCCTGGAGAGAGACCCTCCTGGAGGTTTTAACTCCAACCCTGTTCCTGGAGAGAGACCCTCCTGGAGGTTTTAACTCCTACCCTGTTCCTGGAGAGAGACCCTCCTGGAGGTTTTAACTCCTACCCTGTTCCTGGAGAGAAACCCTCCTGGAGGTTTTAACTCCTACCCTGTTCCTGGAGAGAAACCCTCCTGGAGGTTTTAACTCCTACCCTGTTCCTGGAGAGAAACCCTCCTGTAGGTTTTAACTCCTACCCTGTTCCTGGAGAGAAACCCTCCTGGAGGTTTTAACTCCTACCCTGTTCCTGGAGAGAAACCCTCCTGTAGGTTTTAACTCCTACCCTGTTCCTGGAGAGAAACCCTCCTGGAGGTTTTAACTCCAACCCTGTTCCTGGAGAGAAACCCTCCTGTAGGTTTTAACTCCAACCCTGTTCCTGGAGAGAGACCCTCCTGGAGGTTTTAACTCCAACCCTGTTCCTGGAGAGAGACCCTCCTGGAGGTTTTAACTCCTACCCTGTTCCTGGAGAGAGACCCTCCTGGAGGTTTTAACTCCTACCCTGTTCCTGGAGAGAAACCCTCCTGGAGGTTTTAACTCCTACCCTGTTCCTGGAGAGAAACCCTCCTGGAGGTTTTAACTCCTACCCTGTTCCTGGAGAGAAACCCTCCTGGAGGTTTTAACTCCTACCCTGTTCCTGGAGAGAGACCCTCCTGTAGGTTTTAACTCCAACCCTGTTCCTGGAGAGAAACCCTCCTGGAGGTTTTAACTCCTACCCTGTTCCTGGAGAGAGACCCTCCTGGAGGTTTTAACTCCTACCCTGTTCCTGCAGAGAAACCCTCCTGGAGGTTTTAACAGTTGCAGTTTTACTTTAGTGCCTTGTTGTAAACAGGAGGTTTTGAATATTTGTATGAGGTAGTCATTGTGTGTGTGGGGTACAGAGATGAGGTAGTCATTGTATGTGTGGGGTACAGAGATGAGGTAGTCATTGTGTGTGTGGGGTACAAAGATGAGGTAGACATTGTGTGTGTGGGGTACAGAGATGAAGTAGTCATTGTAGGTGTGGGGTACAGAGATGAGGTAGTCATTGTACCCCACACATACAGAGATGAGGTAGTCATTGTAGGTGTGGGGTACAGAGATGAGGTAGTCATTGTAGGTGTGGGGTACAGAGATGAGGTAATCATTGTAGGTGTGGGGTACAGAGATGAGGTAGACATTGTGTGTGTGGGGTACAGAGATGAGGTAATCATTGTAGGTGTGGGGTACAGAGATGAGGTAGTCATTGTAGGTGTGGGGTACAGAGATGAGGTAGTCATTGTAGGTGTGGGGTACAGAGATGAGGTAGACATTGTATGTGTGGGGTACAGAGATGAGGTAGTCATTGTGTGTGTGGGGTACAGAGATGAGGTAGTCATTGTGTGTGTGGGGTACAGAGATGAGGTAGTCATTGTGTGTGTGGGATACAGAGACGAGGTAGTCATTGTGTGTGTGGGGTACAGAGACGAGGTAGTCATTGTGTGTGTGGAGTACAGAGATGAGGTAGTCATTGTATGTGTGGGGTACAGAGATGAGGTAGTCATTGTGTGTGTCGGGTACAGAGATGAGGTAGTCATTGTGTGTGTGGGGTACAGAGATGAGGTAGACATTGTATGTGTGGGGTACAGAGATGAGGTAGTCATTGTATGTGTGGGGTACAGAGACGAGGTAGTCATTGTGTGTGTGGGGTACAGAGATGAGGTAGTCATTGTGTGTGTGGGGTACAGAGATGAGGTAGTCATTGTGTGTGTGGGGTACAGAGATGAGGTAGTCATTGTGTGTGTGGGGTACAGAGATGAGGTAGTCATTCAAAAATCATGTTAAACACTATATATATATATATACACATTATTATTGCACACAGAGTGAGTCCATGCATCAACAAAGCCCTTTTCTTGTGGCTGAGACCCTGTTAACGGGGGATCGATATGACAACAGCCAGTGAAAGTGCAGGGAGCCAAATTCAAAACAACAGAAATCTCATAATTAACATTCCTCAAACATACATGTATCTTATACCGTTTTAAAGGTAGTCTTGTTGTTAATCCCACCACAGTGTCCGATTTCAAATGTGCTTTACAGCGAAAGCACACCAAACGATTATGTTAGGTCACCACCAAGCCACAGAATGAATAAACAGCCATTTTTCCAGCCAAAGAGAGGAGTCACAAAAAGCACAAATGGCGATAAAATTAACCTTTGATCTTCATCAGATGACACTCATAGGACTTCATGTTACACAATACATGTTTGTTTTAATTGATAAAATGCATATTTATATTTTGCATAGCCACATCGATTCAACAGAAATACTCATCATAAATGTAGATGATAATGCAAGTTATACACATGGAATTATAGATTTACTTCTCCTTAATGCAACCGCTGTGTCAGATTTCAAAAAAACTTTACGGAAAAAGCACACCATGCAATAATCTGAGACGGCGCTCAGAGAGAAATTAAATTAGCCGCAATGTTGGAGTCAACAGAAATCAGAAATTTCATGATAAATATTCCCTTACCTTTGATGATCTTCATCAGAATGCACTCCCAGGAATCCTAGTTCCACAATAAATGCTTGATTTGTTCGATAATGTCCATTATTTATGTCCAAGTAGCTACTTTTGTTTGCGCGTTAGGTAAATAAATCCAAACGCTCGTGGAGGTCGAGCATTACTTCGGACAAAAAGTTATATTACAGGTCGAAGAAACATTTCAAACTAAGTATAGAATCAATCATTAGGATGTTTTTATCATAAATCTTCGATAAAGTTCCAACCGGAGTATTCCTTTGTAGATGGAGCAATGGAAGAAGGTCGCTCTCATATGGATTGTGCGTGACCAGGAAATGGCTCTCTGCCAGTATTCTGACCCATTCAGCTCTTATTCAGTCCCACAACACAGTAGAAGCCTCATTCAAGTTTCTAAAGATGGTTGACATCTAGTGGAAGCCCTAGGAAGTGCAACTTCATCCATATCCTAATGTGAATACAATAGGGCCTGGGTTGAAAATATACCATACTTGGCAAGGGGTCAAATGACTTGGCAAGGGGTCAAATGACTTGGCCAATGGTCAAATGACTTGGCCAGGGGTCAAATGACTTGGCCAGGGTTCAAATTACTTGACAAGAGCAAGAGAAATACTTAACAAGAGTTGACATGACGTTATAACTCCCCTCCCTTTTCCAAGTGTTTAAGTTTAACAACTGGAAGGATGTCCTAAAGGTGGACTACATACTAACCCTCTCTCTCTCTCTCTGTCTCTCTCTCTCTCTCTCTCTCTCTCTCTCTCCCTCTCTCCCTCTCTCTCTCTCCCTCTCTCCCTCTCTCTCTCTGTCTCTCGGTCTCTGTGTCTCTCTCTGTCTCTCTCTGTCTCTCTTTCTGTGTCTCTCTCTGTCTCTCCCTCTCCGTGTCTCTCTCTCTCTCCCTCTCTGTGTCTCTCTGTCTCTCTCTCTGTCTCGCTCTCTGTCTCTCTCTCTGTCAATCCCTCTCTGTGTCTCTCTCTGTCTCTCGGTCTCTGTGTCTCTCTCTGTCTCTACCTCTCTGTGTCTCTCTGTCTCTCGGCCTCTGTGTCTGTCTCTCTCTCTCTGTCTCTTTCTCCAGGTGTTTAAGTCTAAGTTTCAGAACTGGGATGATGTCCTGAAGGTGGACTACACCAGAGCAGCTGAGAGTGTAGAGCAACAGCAAGGATTACAGGGGAAGGTGAGTAACACAACCTGTTGTGTAGGGGTGTATGCTAGCTAGCTACAGGGGAAGGTGAGTAACACGACCTGTTGTGTAGGGGTGTATGCTAGCTATCAACTAGCTTGGTGTAGGGGTGTATGCTAGCTAGCTACAGAGGAAGGTGAGTAACACGACCTGTTGTGTAGGGGTGTATGCTAGCTATCAACTAGCTTGGTGTAGGGGTGTATGCTAGCTAGCTACAGGGGAAGGTGAGTAACACGACCTGTTGTGTAGGGGTGTATGCTAGCTATCAACTAGCTTGGTGTAGGGGTGTATGCTAGCTAGCTACAGAGGAAGGTGAGTAACACGACCTGTTGTGTAGGGGTGTATGCTAGCTATCAACTAGCTTGGTGTAGGGGTGTATGCTAGCTAGCTACAGGGGAAGGTGAGTAACACGACCTGTTGTGTAGGGGTGTATGCTAGCTATCAACTAGCTTGGTGTAGGGGTGTATGTTAGCTAGCTAGCGCCCTCTATCAACTAGCTTGGTGTAGGGCGGTATGCTAGCTAGCGCCCTCTATCAACTAGCTTGGTGTAGGGGGGTATGCTAGCTAGTGTTAGGGTTGTGTCAATTCGAATCTGGTATCAGGATAAATATGACATTGAGTCACCGATTGTATACTATGTATTTTTTATTAGCTAAGCAATAAGTGGTAAATGCAATTTTTGCATATACGGGCTCTCTGTCCCACCTCGCAGGGCAAACAGAGAACTCACTTGTTCTTGACAAAGATATTATAAATATACTCTGTAAGAAATAGTTCCTGCTTCCGAGCCGGCCTGTCAGATTAGAGACTGGGCGTGGTTTAGACTCACCCAGCCTATCGTTGATTGTTGTCATACGAGCTGGTACCAGTCTGTGGTTTGCTACACTACGTTCTGCATGCGTCCGTTTTTACGTTATTCTGTTTTTTTCCATCATGAGAAAGGCCCATGGCCCTGAAACTGTTATCAATGTTTCAAGTCAGCTATGTTGCATAACACATACATACATACATACATACATCCACATAAGCCAACAGCAGATAATATTCAATCACATATATGGTAACGGGCTATAGTGCATAACACAGAATCCTCATACTAGCTCCCTCTATCAACTAGCTTGGTGTAGGTGGGTATGCTAGCTAGCTCCCTCTAGCAACTAGCTTGGTGTAGGGGGGTATGCTAGCTAGCTCCCTCTAGCAACTAGCTTGGTATAGGGGGGTATGCTAGCTAGCTCCCTCTATCAACTAGCTTGGTGTAGGGGGGTATGCTAGCTAGCTCCCTCTAGCAACTAGCTTGGTGTAGGGGGGGGTGTGCTAGCTAGCTCCCTCTATCAACTTGCTTGGTGTATGGGGGTGTGCTAGCTAGCTCCCTCTAGCAACTAGCTTGGTGTAGGGGGGGTATGCTAGTTAGCGCCCTCTAGCAACTAGCTTGGTGTAGCTCTTCTAATGATCCTTTACTTTGCTACTTGACCTTTAACCCTGACCCCTAACTCTTACCCTTCCATCTGTGAATAACTCCTGACCATTAACCCTGACCCCAACTCTAACCCTTCCATCTGTGAATAACTCCTGACCATTAACCCTGACCCCAACTCTAACCCTTCCATCTGTGAATAACTCTTGACCTTTAACCCTGACCCTGCCATCTGCTGTCCTGGAACTGTGTTTGACTCAGGACCTTAACTCCTGACCTTTAACCCTGACCCCTAACTCTAACCCTGGAATTCCCCAGGGCAGCTATCTAGGCCCCTTACTGGTAGAATTAGGAATCCCCCAGGGCAGCTGTCTAGGCCCCTTACTGGTAGAATTAGGAATTCCCCAGGGCAGCTGTCTAGGCCCCTTACTGGTAGAATTAGGAATTCCCCAGGGCAGGTGTCTAGGCCCCTTACTGGTAGAATTAGGAATTCCCCAGGGCAGGTGTCTAGGCCCCTTACTGGTAGAATTAGGAATTCCCCAGGGCAGCTTTCTAGGCCCCTTTGACTTGTTTCAATCTTTGCTAATGACCTGCCACTGGCTTTGAGGAAAGCCCTTTAGTACCATGCAGACAGGGACCTTTCTCATGTTTGGATCCTGTTTTTGGACTTGATTGGTGGATTCAAATTAAGTCTTTAAAATGTGTGACCTGTCTTGTCTGTGTCAGGTCAAGAAGGATGCTGAGAAGAAAGACGAGATGAAGGCTGACCTCACCGCCCTCTTCCTCCCCAGACAACCCCCCATGGTCCTCACTGAGGTAAACAGCCCTCTTCCTCCCCAGACAACCCCCCATGGCCCTCACTGAGGTAAACAGCCCTCTTCCTCCCCAGACGACCCCCCCATGGTCCTCACTGAGGTAAACAGCTCTCTTCCTCCCCAGACGACCCCCCCATGGTCCTCACTGAGGTAAACAGCCCTATTCCTCCCCAGACAACCCCCCATGGTCCTCACTGAGGTAAACAGCCCTCTTCCTCCCCAGACAACCCCCCATGGTCCTCACTGAGGTAAACAGCCCTCTTCCTCCCCAGACAACCCCCCATGGTCCTCACTGAGGTAAACAGCTCTCTTCCCCCCCAGACAACCCCCCCATGGTCCTCACTGAGGTAAACAGCTCTCTTCCCCCCCAGACAACCCCCCCATGGTCCTCACTGAGGTAAACAGCCCTCTTCCTCTGACAACCCCCCCATGGTCCTCACTGAGGTAAACAGGCCTCTTCCTCTGACAACCCCCCATGGTCCTCACTGAGGTAAACACCTCATCGCCCTCTTCCTCCCCAGACAACCCCCCATGGTCCTCACTGAGGTAAACAGCCCTCTTCCTCCCCAGACAACCCCCCCCCCCCCCCCCCCCCCCCATGGTCCTCACTGAGGTAAACAGCCCTCTTCCTCCCCAGACAACCCCCATGGTCCTCACTGAGGTAAACAGCCCTCCTCCTCCCCCAGACAACCCCCCATGGTCCTCACTGAGGTAAACAGCTCTCTTCCTCCCCAGACAACCCCCCATGGCCCTAAACATCAGCTGGTGTGTAAACTCTGGTTCTTGGTAGGGGCAGTTGATTCAGCCCCCCTCTGTTGGAGGGAGGGGCAGTTGATTCAGCCCCCCTCTGTTGGAGGGAGGGGCAGTTGATTCAGCCCCCCTCTGTTGGAGGGAGGGGCAGTTGATTCAGCCCCCCTCTGTTGGAGGGAGGGGCAGTTGATTCAGCCCCCCTCTGTTGGAGGGAGGGGCAGTTGATTCAGCCCCCCTCTGTTGGAGGGAGGGGCATTTGATTCAGGCGCCCTCTGTTGGCGGTAGGGGCAGTTGATTCAGCCGCCCTCTGTTGGAGGGAGGGGCAGTTGATTCAGCCGCCCTCTGTTGGAGGGAGGGGCAGTTGATTCAGCCCCCCTCTGTTGGAGGGAGGTGCAGTTGATTCAGCCCCCCTCTGTTGGAGGAAGGGGCCGTTGATTCAGCCGCCCTCTTTTTGGGGGTAGGGGCAGTTGATTCAGCCCACCTGTTGGAGGAAGGGGCAGTTGATTCAGCCGCCCTCTGTTGGAGGAAGGGGCAGTTGATTCAGCCGCCCTCTGTTGGAGGGAGGGGCAGTTGATTCAGCCCCCTCTGTTGGTGGTAGGGGCAGTTGATTCAGCCCCCTCTGTTGGCGGTAGGGGCAGTTGATTCAGCCCCCTCTGTTGGCGTTAGGGGCAGTTGATTCAGCCGCCCTCTGTTGGCGGTAGGGGCAGTTGATTCAGCCCCCTCTGTTGGTGGTAGGGGCAGTTGATTCAGCCCCCTCTGTTGGTGGTAGGGGCAGTTGATTCAGCCCCCTCTGTTGGCGGTAGGGGCAGTTGATTCAGCCCCCTCTGTTGGCGTTAGGGGCAGTTGATTCAGCCGCCCTCTTTTTGGCGGTAGGGGCAGTTGATTCAGCCATCCTCTTTTTGGCGGTAGGGGCAGTTGATTCAGCCATCCTCTTTTTGGCGGTAGGGGCAGTTGATTCAGCCCCCTCTGTTGGCGGTAGGGGCAGTTGATTCAGACGCCCTCTGTTGGCGGTAGGGGCAGTTGATTCAGCCCCCTCTGTTGGCGGTAGGGGCAGTTGATTCAGCCCCCTCTGTTGGCGGTAGGGGCAGTTGATTCAGCCCCCCTCTGTTGGAGGGAGGGGCAGTTGATTCAGCCCCCCTCTGTTGGAGGGAGGGGCATTTGATTCAGCCGCCCTCTGTTGGCGGTAGGGGCAGTTGATTCAGCCGCCCTCTGTTGGAGGGAGGGGCAGTTGATTCAGCCGCCCTCTGTTGGAGGGAGGGGCAGTTGATTCAGCCCCCCTCTGTTGGAGGGAGGTGCAGTTGATTCAGCCCCCCTCTGTTGGAGGAAGGGGCCGTTGATTCAGCCGCCCTCTTTTTGGGGGTAGGGGCAGTTGATTCAGCCCACCTGTTGGAGGAAGGGGCAGTTGATTCAGCCGCCCTCTGTTGGAGGAAGGGGCAGTTGATTCAGCCGCCCTCTGTTGGAGGGAGGGGCAGTTGATTCAGCCCCCTCTGTTGGTGGTAGGGGCAGTTGATTCAGCCCCCTCTGTTGGCGGTAGGGGCAGTTGATTCAGCCCCCTCTGTTGGCGTTAGGGGCAGTTGATTCAGCCGCCCTCTGTTGGCGGTAGGGGCAGTTGATTCAGCCCCCTCTGTTGGTGGTAGGGGCAGTTGATTCAGCCCCCTCTGTTGGTGGTAGGGGCAGTTGATTCAGCCCCCTCTGTTGGCGGTAGGGGCAGTTGATTCAGCCCCCTCTTTTTGGCGGTAGGGGCAGTTGATTCAGCCATCCTCTTTTTGGCGGCAGGGGCAGTTGATTCAGCTGCCCTCTGTTGGTGGTAGGGGCAGTTGATTCAGCCATCCTCTTTTTGGCGGCAGGGGCAGTTGATTCAGCTGCCCTGTGCGCTGAGTGCGTTCCCATTTTGAACCACTTCATGTGTCTGAAGGTACAAACTCCGCCTGGCCCAGAGAACAAATCAAGTGCACTTTTTGGCCTACCTCTGGCCAATCATATAGCTCAGATCATGGTGTCTGCAGCCTCCAGCAGCCCACAGTGACGTGGATGACATCACAGAACCAGGATGAGAGACTGTCAGCGAATACAGCCGCTGTTTTTAGGACTTGATGTTTCAACGTCGCCTTCAGCGCTGTCAACACTTTATTCACCCTTGTTGCCATAAACCCCGTCTCTACTGGTCGCTGGTCCCGGGTGTTGCCATAAACCCCGTCTCTCCTGGTCGCTGGCCCCGGGTGTTGCCATAAACCCCGTCTCTCCTGGTCGCTGGCCCCAGGTGTTGTCTTGTTGCCATAAACCCCGTCTCTACTGGTCGCTGGTCCCGGGTGTTGCCATAAACCCCGTCTCTACTGGTCGCTGGTCCCGGGTGTTGCCATAAACCCCGTCTCTCCTGGTCGCTGGCCCCGGGTGTTGCCATAAACCCCGTCTCTACTGGTCGCTGGCCCCGGGTGTTGCCATAAACCCCGTCTCTCCTGGTCGCTGGCCCCAGGTGTTGCCATAAACCCCGTCTCTCCTGGTCGCTGGCCCCGGGTGTTGTCTTGTTGCCATAAACCCCGTCTCTCCTGGTCGCTGGCCCCGGATGTTGTCTTGTTGCCATAAACCCCGTCTCTCCTGGTCGCTGGCCCCGGGTGTTGTCTTGTTGCCATAAACCCTGTCTCTCCTGGTCGCTGGCCCCGGATGTTGTCTTGTTGCCATAAACCCCGTCTCTCCTGGTCGCTGGCCCCGGATGTTGTCTTGTTGCCATAAACCCTGTCTCTCCTGGTCGCTGGCCCCGGATGTTGTCTTTTTGCCATAAACCCCGTTTCTCCTGGTCGCTGGCCCTGGGTGTTGTCTTTTTGCCATAAACCCCGTCTCTCCTGGTCGCTGGCCCCGGGTGTTGCCATAAACCCCGTCTCTCCTGGTCGCTGGCCCTGGATGTTGTCTTGTTGCCATAAACCCCGTCTTTCCTGGTCGCTGGCCCCGGATGTTGTCTTGTTGCCATAAACCCCGTCTCTCCTGGTCGCTGGCCCCGGGTGTTGTCTTGTTGCCATAAACCCCGTCTTTCCTGGTCGCTGGCCCCAGATGTTGTCTTGTTGCCATAAACCCCGTCTCTCCTGGTCGCTGGCCCCGGGTGTTGTCTTGTTGCCATAAACCCCGTCTCTCCTGGTCGCTGGCCCCGGATGTTGTCTTGTTGCCATAAACCCCGTCTCTCCTGGTCGCTGGCCCCGGGTGTTGTCTTGTTGCCATAAACCCCGTCTCTCCTGGTCGCTGGCCCCGGGTGTTGTCTTGTTGCGCTACAGAGTGGATCCATAGGAATGTGTTGTTATAAATGGCAGCTTTTTCATGTTCCCTCTTCTTCCTCTTCCCTCTCCCTCCTCTTCCCTCTCCCTCCTCTTCCTCCTCCCTCTTCCCTCTCCCTCTTCCTCCTCCCTCTTCCTCTTCCCTCTCCCTCCTCTTCCTCCTCCCTCTTCCTCCTCCCTCTTCCTCCTCCCTCTTCCTCCTCCCTCTTCCTCCTCCCTCTTCCTCCTCCCTCTTCCTCCTCCCTCTTCCCTCTTCCCTCTTCCCTCTTCCCTCTCCCTCCTCTTCCCTCTCCCTCCTCTTCCTCTTCCCTCTCCCTCCTCTCCCTCCTCTTCCCTCTCCCTCCTCTTCCCTCTTCCCTCTTCCTCCTCCCTCTTCCTCCTCTTCCCTCTTCCCTCTTCCTCCTCTTCCCTCTTCCCTCTTCCTCCTCCCTCTTCCTCCTCTTCCCTCTCTCTCTCTTCTTCCTCCTCCCTCTCTCCTCTCTCTCTTCTTCCTCCTCCCTCTCTCCTCTCTCTCCCTTCCCCTCTCACCCCTCCCTCTCTCTTCCTCTTCCCCCTCCTCCCTCCCCCCTCTCTTCTCCTCCCCCTCCCCTCTATCCCTCTCCTCCTCTCTCCAGGCAGAGCAGATGATGGAGGAGTGGAATGAGGATCTGGATGGAATGGAAGGATTCGTGTTGGAGGGGAAGAAGTTTGCTCGTCTGCCGGAGGAGGAGTTTGGACACTTCCACACACAGGACTGCTACGTCTTCCTGTGCAGGTACACACACACACACACACACACACACACACACACACACACACACACACCAGACAGACAGAGAGAGGATTGTAGGTCTGTCTCAGGACTGTAGGAGGACTGTAGGACTGTCTCAGGACTGTAGATTTGTCTCAGGACTGTAGGAGGACTGTAGGTCTGTCTCAAGACTGTAGGAGGACTGTAGGTCTGTCTCAAGACTGTAGGAGGACTGTAGGGTCTGTCTCAGAACTGTAGGAGGACTGTAGGTCTGTCTCAGGACTGTAGGAGGACTGTAGGTCTGTCTCAGAACTGTAGGAGGACTGTAGGTCTGTCTCAGAACTGTAGGAGGACTGTAGGTCTGTCTCAGGACTGTAGGAGGACTGTGGGTCTGTCTCAGGACTGTGGGTCTGTCTCAGGACTGTGGGTCTGTCTCAGGACTGTGGGTCTGTCTCAGGACTGTGGGTCTGTCTCAGGACTGTGGGTCTGTCTCAGGACTGTAGGAGGACTGTGGGTCTGTCTCAGGACTGTAGGAGGACTGTGGGTCTGTCTCAGGACTGTAGGAGGACTGTGGGTCTGTCTCAGGACTGTGGGTCTGTCTCAGGACTGTGGGTCTGTCTCAGGACTGTAGGTCTGTCTCAGGACTGTAGGTCTGTCTCAGGACTGTAGGTCTGTCTCAGGACTGTAGGTCTGTCTCAGGACTGTAGGTCTGTCTCAGGACTGTAGGTCTGTCTCAGGACTGTAGGTCTGTCTCAGGACTGTAGGTCTGTCTCAGGACTGTAGGTCTGTCTCAGGACTGTAGGTCTGTCTCAGGACTGTAGGTCTGTCTCAGGACTGTAGGTCTGTCTCCGGACTGTAGGTCTGTCTCCGGACTGTAGGAGGACTGTGGGTCTGTCTCAGGACTGTAGGAGGACTGTGGGTCTGTCTCAGGACTGTAGGAGGACTGTGGGTCTGTCTCAGGACTGTAGGAGGACTGTGGGTCTGTCTCAGGACTGTAGGAGGACTGTGGGTCTGTCTCAGGACTGTAGGAGGACTGTGGGTCTGTCTCAGGACTGTAGGAGGACTGTGGGTCTGTCTCAGGACTGTAGGAGGACTGTGGGTCTGTCTCAGGACTGTAGGAGGACTGTGGGTCTGTCTCAGGACTGTAGGAGGACTGTGGGTCTGTCTCAGGACTGTAGGAGGACTGTGGGTCTGTCTCAGGACTGTAGGAGGACTGTAGGTCTGTCTCAGGACTGTGGGTCTGTCTCAAGACTGTAGGAGGACTGTGGGTCTGTCTCAAGACTGTAGGAGGACTGTGGGTCTGTCTCAGGACTGTAGGAGGACTGTGGGTCTGTCTCAGGACTGTAGGAGGACTGTGGGTCTGTCTCAGGACTGTAGGAGGACTGTAGGTCTGCCTCAGAACTGTAGGAGGACTGTAGGTCTGTCTCAGGACTGTAGGAGGACTGTGGGTCTGTCTCAGGACTGTAGGAGGACTGTAGGTCTGTCTCAGGACTGTGGGTCTGTCTTAGGACTGTAGGTCTGTCTCAGGACTGTAGGTCTGTCTCAAGACTGTAGGAGGACTGTAGGGTCTGTCTCAGGACTGTAGGACTGTAGGTCTGTCTCAGGACTGTAGGTCTGTCTCAGGACTGTAGGTCTGTCTCAGGACTGTAGGTCTGTCTCAGGACTGTAGGTCTGTCTCAGGACTGTGGGTCTGTCTCAGGACTGTAGGAGGACTGTAGGTCTGTCTCAGGACTGTAGGAGGACTGTAGGTCTGTCTCAGGACTGTAGGAGGACTGTAGGTCTGTCTCAGGACTGTAGGAGGACTGTAGGTCTGTCTCAGGACTGTAGGAGGACTGTAGGTCTGTCTCAGGACTGTAGGAGGACTGTAGGTCTGTCTCAGAACTGTAGGAGGACTGTAGGTCTGTCTCAGAACTGTAGGAGGACTGTAGGTCTGTCTCAGGACTGTGGGTCTGTCTCAGGACTGTAGGAGGACTGTAGGTCTGTCTCAGGACTGTAGGAGGACTGTAGGTCTGTCTCAGAACTGTAGGAGGACTGTAGGTCTGTCTCAGGACTGTGGGTCTGTCTCAGGACTGTAGGAGGACTGTAGGTCTGTCTCAGAACTGTAGGAGGACTGTAGGTCTGTCTCAGGACTGTAGGTCTGTCTCAGGACTGTAGGAGGACTGTAGGGTCTGTCTCAGGACTGTAGGAGGACTGTAGGGTCTGTCTCAGGACTTTAGGAGGACTGTGGGTCTGTCTCAGGACTGTAGGAGGACTGTGGGTCTGTCTCAGGACTGTAGGAGGACTGTGGGTCTGTCTCAGGACTGTAGGAGGACTGTGGGTTTGTCTCAGGACTGTAGGAGGACTGTGGGTCTGTCTCAGGACTGTAGGAGGACTGTGGGTCTGTCTCAGGACTGTAGGAGGACTGTGGGTCTGTCTCAGGACTGTAGGAGGACTGTGGGTCTGTCTCAGGACTGTAGGTCTGTCTCAGGACTGTAGGAGGACTGTTTGTCTGTCTCAGGACTGTGGGTCTGTCTCAGGACTAGGAGGACTGTGGGTCTGTCTCAGGACTGTAGGAGGACTGTAGGTCTGCCTCAGAACTGTAGGAGGACTGTAGGTCTGTCTCAGGACTGTAGGAGGACTGTGGGTCTGTCTCAGGACTGTAGGAGGACTGTAGGTCTGTCTCAGGACTGTGGGTCTGTCTCAGGACTGTGGGTCTGTCTCAGGACTGTGGGTCTGTCTCAGGACTGTAGGTCTGTCTCAGGACTGTAGGTCTGTCTCAGGACTGTAGGAGGACTGTAGGGTCTGTCTCAGGACTGTAGGACTGTAGGTCTGTCTCAGGACTGTAGGTCTGTCTCAGGACTGTAGGTCTGTCTCAGGACTGTGGGTCTGTCTCAGGACTGTAGGAGGACTGTAGGTCTGTCTCAGGACTGTAGGAGGACTGTAGGTCTGTCTCAGGACTGTAGGAGGACTGTAGGTCTGTCTCAGGACTGTAGGAGGACTGTAGGTCTGTCTCAGGACTGTAGGAGGACTGTAGGTCTGTCTCAGGACTGTAGGAGGACTGTAGGTCTGTCTCAGGACTGTAGGAGGACTGTAGGTCTGTCTCAGAACTGTAGGAGGACTGTAGGTCTGTCTCAGGACTGTGGGTCTGTCTCAGGTCTGTAGGAGGACTGTAGGTCTGTCTCAGAACTGTAGGAGGACTGTAGGTTTGTCTCAGGACTGTGGGTCTGTCTCAGGACTGTAGGAGGACTGTAGGTCTGTCTCAGAACTGTAGGAGGACTGTAGGTCTGTCTCAGGACTGTAGGTCTGTCTCAGGACTGTAGGAGGACTGTAGGGTATGTCTCAGGACTGTAGGAGGACTGTAGGGTCTGTCTCAGGACTGTAGGAGGACTGTAGTTCTGTCTCAGGACTGTAGGAGGACTGTAGTTCTGTCTCAGGACTGTAGGAGGACTGTAGGTCTGTCTCAGGACTGTAGGAGGACTGTGGGTCTGTCTCAGGACTGTAGGAGGACTGTGGGTCTGTCTCAGGACTGTAGGAGGACTGTGGGTCTGTCTCAGGACTGTAGGAGGACTGTGGGTTTGTCTCAGGACTGTAGGAGGACTGTGGGTCTGTCTCAGGACTTTAGGAGGACTGTGGGTCTGTCTCAGGACTGTAGGAGGACTGTGGGTCTGTCTCAGGACTGTAGGAGGACTGTGGGTCTGTCTCAGGACTGTAGGAGGACTGTGGGTCTGTCTCAGGACTGTAGGAGGACTGTGGGTCTGTCTCAGGACTGTAGGAGGACTGTGGGTCTGTCTCAGGACTGTAGGAGGACTGTAGGTCTCTCTCAGGACTGTAGGAGGACTGGAAGGTCTGTCTCAGAACTGTAGGAGGACTGTAGGTCTGTCTCAGAACTGTAGGAGGACTGTAGGTCTGTCTCAGGACTGTGGGTCTGTCTCAGGACTGTGGGTCTGTCTCAGGACTGTGGGTCTGTCTCAGGACTGTGGGTCTGTCTCAGGACTGTGGGTCTGTCTCAGGATTGTAGGAGGACTGTAGGTCTGTCTCAGGACTGTAGGAGGACTGTGGGTCTGTCTCAGGACTGTAGGAGGGCTGTGGGTCTGTCTCAGGACTGTAGGAGGACTGTGGGTCTGTCTCAGGACTGTAGGAGGACTGTGGGTCTGTCTCAGGACTGTAGGAGGACTGTTGGTCTGTCTCAGGACTGTAGGAGGACTGTGGGTCTGTCTCAGGACTGTAGGTCTGTCTCAGGACTGTAGGTCTGTCTCAGGACTGTAGGTCTGTCTCAGGACTGTAGGTCTGTCTCAGGACTGTAGGTCTGTCTCCGGACTGTAGGAGGACTGTGGGTCTGTCTCAGGACTGTAGGAGGACTGTGATCTGTCTCAGGACTGTAGGAGGACTGTGGGTCTGTCTCAGGACTGTAGGAGGACTGTGGGTCTGTCTCAGGACTGTAGGAGGACTGCGGGTCTGTCTCAGGACTGTAGGAGGACTGCGGGTCTGTCTCAGGACTGTAGGAGGACTGTGGGTCTGTCTCAGGACTGTAGGAGGACTGTAGGTCTGTCTCAGGACTGTAGGTCTGTCTCAGGACTGTAGGAGGACTGTAGGTCTGTCTCAGGACTGTGGGTCTGTCTCAGGACTAGGAGGACTGTGGGTCTGTCTCAGGACTGTAGGAGGACTGTAGGTCTGTCTCAGGACTGTAGGAGGACTGTGGGTCTGTCTCAGGACTGTAGGAGGACTGTGGGTCTGTCTCAGGACTGTGGGTCTGTCTCAGGACTGTGGGTCTGTCTCAGGACTGTGGGTCTGTCTCAGGACTGTAGGTCTGTCTCAGGACTGTAGTAGGTCTGTCTCAGGACTGTGGGTCTGTCTCAGGACTGTGGGTCTGTCTCAGGACTGTAGGAGGACTGTAGGACTGTAGGAGGACTGTAGGTCTGTCTCAGGACTGTAGGAGGACTGTAGGTCTGTCTCAGGACTGTAGGAGGACTGTAGGTCTGTCTCAGGACTGTAGGAGGACTGTAGGTCTGTCTCAGGACTGTAGGAGGACTGTAGGTCTGTCTCAGAACTGTAGGAGGACTGTAGGTCTGTCTCAGAACTGTAGGAGGACTGTAGGTCTGTCTCAGGACTGTGGGTCTGTCTCAGGACTGTAGGAGGACTGTAGGTCTGTCTCAGAACTGTAGGAGGACTGTAGGTCTGTCTCAGGACTGTGGGTCTGTCTCAGGACTGTAGGAGGACTGTAGGTCTGTCTCAGGACTGTAGGTCTGTCTCAGGACTGTAGGAGGACTGTGGGTCTGTCTCAGGACTGTAGGAGGACTGTAGGGTCTGTCTCAGGACTGTAGGTCTGTCTCAGGACTGTAGGAGGACTGTAGGGTCTGTCTCAGGACTGTAGGAGGACTGTAGGGTCTGTCTCAGGACTGTAGGAGGACTGTAGGTCTGTCTCAGGACTGTAGGAGGACTGTGGGTCTGTCTCAGGACTGTAGGAGGACTTTGGGTCTGTCTCAGGACTGTAGGAGGACTGTGGGTCTGTCTCAGGACTTTAGGAGGACTGTGGGTCTGTCTCAGGACTGTAGGAGGACTGTGGGTCTGTCTCAGGACTGTGGGTCTGTCTCAGGACTGTAGGAGGACTGCAGGTCTGTCTCAGAACTGTAGGAGGACTGTAGGTCTGTCTCAGGACTGTAGGTCTGTCTCAGGACTGTAGGAGGACTGTAGGGTCTGTCTCAGGACTGTAGGAGGACTGTAGGGTCTGTCTCAAGACTGTAGGTCTGTCTCAGAACTGTAGGAGGACTGTAGGTCTGTCTCAGGACTGTTGGAGGACTGTGGGTCTGTCTCAGGACTGTAGGAGGACTGTGGGTCTGTCTCAGGACTGTAGGAGGACTGTGGGTCTGTCTCAGGACTGTAGGAGGACTGTGGGTCTGTCTCAGGACTGTAGGAGGACTGTGGGTCTGTCTCAGGACTGTAGGAGGACTGTGGGTCTGTCTCAGGACTGTAGGAGGACTGTGGGTCTGTCTCAGGACTGTAGGAGGACTGTGGGTCTGTCTCAGGACTTTAGGAGGACTGTGGGTCTGTCTCAGGACTGTGGGTCTGTCTCAGGACTGTGGGTCTGTCTCAGGACTGTGGGTCTGTCTCAGGATTGTAGGAGGACTGTAGGTCTGTCTCAGGACTGTAGGAGGACTGTGGTTCTGTCTCAGGACTGTAGGATGACTGTGGTTCTGTCTCAGGACTGTAGGAGGACTGTAGGTCTGTCTCAGAACTGTAGGAGGACTGTAGGTCTGTCTCAGGACTGTGGGTCTGTCTCAGGACTGTAGGAGGACTGTGGGTCTGTCTCAGGACTGTAGGAGGACTGTAGGTCTGTCTCAGAACTGTAGGAGGACTGTAGGTCTGTCTCAGGACTTTAGGAGGACTGTAGGTCTGTCTCAGGACTGTGGGTCTGTCTCAGGACTGTAGGAGGACTGTAGGTCTGTCTCAGAACTGTAGGAGGACTGTAGGTCTGTCTCAGGACTGTAGGTCTGTCTCAGGACTGTAGGAGGACTGTAGGGTCTGTCTCAGGACTGTAGGAGGACTGTAGGGTCTGTCTCAGGACTGTAGGAGGACTGTAGGTCTGTCTCAGGACTGTAGGAGGACTGTAGGTCTGTCTCAGGACTGTAGGAGGACTGTGGGTCTGTCTCAGGACTGTAGGAGGACTGTGGGTCTGTCTCAGGACTGTAGGAGGACTGTGGGTCTGTCTCAGGACTGTAGGAGGACTGTGGGTCTGTCTCAGGACTGTAGGAGGACTGTGGGTCTGTCTCAGGACTGTAGGAGGACTGTGGGTCTGTCTCAGGACTTTAGGAGGACTCTGGGTCTGTCTCAGGACTGTGGGTCTGTCTCAGGACTTTAGGAGGACTGTGGGTCTGTCTCAGGACTGTAGGAGGACTGTGGGTCTGTCTCAGGACTGTGGGTCTGTCTCAGGACTGTAGGAGGACTGTAGGTCTGTCTCAGAACTGTAGGAGGACTGTAGGTCTGTCTCAGGACTGTAGGTCTGTCTCAGGACTGTAGGAGGACTGTAGGTCTGTCTCAGGACTGTAGGAGGACTGTAGGGTCTGTCTCAGGACTGTAGGTCTGTCTCAGAACTGTAGGAGGACTGTAGGTCTGTCTCAGGACTGTAGGAGGACTGTAGGTCTGTCTCTGGACTGTAGGAGGAATGTGGGTCTGTCTCAGGACTGTAGGAGGACTGTGGGTCTGTCTCAGGACTGTGGGTCTGTCTCAGGACTGTAGGAGGACTGTGGGTCTGTCTCAGGACTTTAGGAGGACTGTGGGTCTGTCTCAGGACTGTAGGAGGACTGTGGGTCTGTCTCAGGACTGTAGGAGGACTGTGGGTCTGTCTCAGGACTGTAGGAGGACTGTGGGTCTGTCTCAGGACTGTAGGAGGACTCTGGGTCTGTCTCAGGACTGTGGGTCTGTCTCAGGACTGTGGGTCTGTCTCAGGACTGTGGGTCTGTCTCAGGACTGTAGGTCTGTCTCAGGATTGTAGGAGGACTGTAGGTCTGTCTCAGGACTGTAGGAGGACTGTGGGTCTGTCTCAGGACTGTAGGAGGACTGTGGGTCTGTCTCAGGACTGTAGGAGGACTGTGGGTCTGTCTCAAGACTGTAGGATGACTGTGGGTCTGTCTCAGGACTGTAGGAGGACTGTAGGTCTGTCTCAGGACTGTAGGTCTGTCTCAGAACTGTAGGAGGACTGTAGGTCTGTCTCAGAACTGTAGGAGGACTGTAGGTCTGTCTCAGGACTGTGGGTCTGTCTCAGGACTGTAGGAGGACTGTGGGTCTGTCTCAGGACTGTAGGAGGACTGTAGGTCTGTCTCAGAACTGTAGGAGGACTGTAGGTCTGTCTCAGGACTGTAGGTCTGTCTCAGGACTGTAGGAGGACTGTAGGGTCTGTCTCAGGACTGTAGGAGGACTGTAGGGTCTGTCTCAGGACTGTAGGAGGACTGTAGGTCTGTCTCGGGACTGTAGGAGGACTGTAGGTCTGTCTCAGGACTGTAGGAGGACCGTAGGTCTGTCTCAGGACTGTCGGAGGACTGTGGGTCTGTCTCAGGACTGTCGGAGGACTGTGGGTCTGTCTCGGGACTGTAGGAGGACTGTGGGTCTGTCTCAGGACTGTAGGAGGACTGTGGGTCTGTCTCAGGACTGTAGGAGGACTGTGGGTCTGTCTCAGGACTGTAGGAGGACTGTGGGTCTGTCTCAGGACTGTAGGAGGACTGTGGGTCTGTCTCAGGACTGTAGGAGGACTGTGGGTCTGTCTCAGGACTGTAGGAGGACTGTGGGTTTGTCTCAGGACTGTGGGTCTGTCTCAGGACTGTAGGAGGACTGTAGGTCTGTCTCAGAACTGTAGGAGGACTGTAGGTCTGTCTCAGAACTGTAGGAGGACTGTAGGTCTGTCTCAGGACTGTGGGTCTGTCTCAGGACTGTAGGAGGACTGTAGGTCTGTCTCAGAACTGTAGGAGGACTGTAGGTCTGTCTCAGGACTGTGGGTCTGTCTCAGGACTGTAGGAGGACTGTAGGTCTGTCTCAGGACTGTAGGAGGACTGTAGGTCTGTCACAGGACTGTAGGAGGACTGTGGGTCTGTCTCAGGACTGTAGGAGGACTGTAGGGTCTGTCTCAGGACTGTAGGTCTGTCTCAGGACTGTAGGAGGACTGTAGGGTCTGTCTCAGGACTGTAGGAGGACTGTAGGGTCTGTCTCAGGACTGTAGGAGGACTGTAGGTCTGTCTCAGGACTGTAGGAGGACTGTGGGTCTGTCTCAGGACTGTAGGAGGACTTTGGGTCTGTCTCAGGACTGTAGGAGGACTGTGGGTCTGTCTCAGGACTTTAGGAGGACTGTGGGTCTGTCTCAGGACTGTAGGAGGACTGTGGGTCTGTCTCAGGACTGTGGGTCTGTCTCAGGACTGTAGGAGGACTGCAGGTCTGTCTCAGAACTGTAGGAGGACTGTAGGTCTGTCTCAGGACTGTAGGTCTGTCTCAGGACTGTAGGAGGACTGTAGGGTCTGTCTCAGGACTGTAGGAGGACTGTAGGGTCTGTCTCAAGACTGTAGGTCTGTCTCAGAACTGTAGGAGGACTGTAGGTCTGTCTCAGGACTGTTGGAGGACTGTAGGTCTGTCTCAGGACTGTAGGAGGACTGTGGGTCTGTCTCAGGACTGTAGGAGGACTGTGGGTCTGTCTCAGGACTGTAGGAGGACTGTGGGTCTGTCTCAGGACTGTAGGAGGACTGTGGGTCTGTCTCAGGACTGTAGGAGGACTGTGGGTCTGTCTCAGGACTGTAGGAGGACTGTGGGTCTGTCTCAGGACTGTAGGAGGACTGTGGGTCTGTCTCAGGACTGTGGGTCTGTCTCAGGACTGTGGGTCTGTCTCAGGATTGTAGGAGGACTGTAGGTCTGTCTCAGGACTGTAGGAGGACTGTGGGTCTGTCTCAGGACTGTAGGAGGACTGTGGGTCTGTCTCAGGACTGTAGGAGGACTGTGGGTCTGTCTCAGGACTTTAGGAGGACTGTGGGTCTGTCTCAGGACTGTAGGAGGACTGTGGGTCTGTCTCAGGACTGTAGGAGGACTGTGGGTCTGTCTCAGGACTTTAGGAGGACTCTGGGTCTGTCTCAGGACTGTGGGTCTGTCTCAGGACTTTAGGAGGACTGTGGGTCTGTCTCAGGACTTTAGGAGGACTCTGGGTCTGTCTCAGGACTGTGGGTCTGTCTCAGGACTGTGGGTCTGTCTCAGGACTGTAGGAGGACTGTAGGTCTGTCTCAGAACTGTAGGAGGACTGTAGGTCTGTCTCAGGACTGTAGGTCTGTCTCAGGACTGTAGGAGGACTGTAGGTCTGTCTCAGGACTGTAGGAGGACTGTAGGGTCTGTCTCAGGACTGTAGGTCTGTCTCAGAACTGTAGGAGGACTGTAGGTCTGTCTCAGGACTGTAGGAGGACTGTAGGTCTGTCTCTGGACTGTAGGAGGAATGTGGGTCTGTCTCAGGACTGTAGGAGGACTGTGGGTCTGTCTCAGGACTGTGGGTCTGTCTCAGGACTGTAGGAGGACTGTGGGTCTGTCTCAGGACTTTAGGAGGACTGTGGGTCTGTCTCAGGACTGTAGGAGGACTGTGGGTCTGTCTCAGGACTGTAGGAGGACTGTGGGTCTGTCTCAGGACTGTAGGAGGACTGTGGGTCTGTCTCAGGACTTTAGGAGGACTCTGGGTCTGTCTCAGGACTGTGGGTCTGTCTCAGGACTGTGGGTCTGTCTCAGGACTGTGGGTCTGTCTCAGGACTGTGGGTCTGTCTCAGGACTGTGGGTCTGTCTCAGGACTGTAGGTCTGTCTCAGGATTGTAGGAGGACTGTAGGTCTGTCTCAGGACTGTAGGAGGACTGTGGGTCTGTCTCAGGACTGTAGGAGGACTGTGGGTCTGTCTCAGGACTGTAGGAGGACTGTGGGTCTGTCTCAAGACTGTAGGATGACTGTGGGTCTGTCTCAGGACTGTAGGAGGACTGTAGGTCTGTCTCAGGACTGTAGGTCTGTCTCAGAACTGTAGGAGGACTGTAGGTCTGTCTCAGAACTGTAGGAGGACTGTAGGTCTGTCTCAGGACTGTGGGTCTGTCTCAGGACTGTAGGAGGACTGTGGGTCTGTCTCAGGACTGTAGGAGGACTGTAGGTCTGTCTCAGAACTGTAGGAGGACTGTAGGTCTGTCTCAGGACTGTAGGTCTGTCTCAGGACTGTAGGAGGACTGTAGGGTCTGTCTCAGGACTGTAGGAGGACTGTAGGGTCTGTCTCAGGACTGTAGGAGGACTGTAGGTCTGTCTCGGGACTGTAGGAGGACTGTAGGTCTGTCTCAGGACTGTAGGAGGACCGTAGGTCTGTCTCAGGACTGTCGGAGGACTGTGGGTCTGTCTCAGGACTGTCGGAGGACTGTGGGTCTGTCTCGGGACTGTAGGAGGACTGTGGGTCTGTCTCAGGACTGTAGGAGGACTGTGGGTCTGTCTCAGGACTGTAGGAGGACTGTGGGTCTGTCTCAGGACTGTAGGAGGACTGTGGGTCTGTCTCAGGACTGTAGGAGGACTGTGGGTCTGTCTCAGGACTGTAGGAGGACTGTGGGTCTGTCTCAGGACTGTAGGAGGACTGTGGGTTTGTCTCAGGACTGTGGGTCTGTCTCAGGACTGTAGGAGGACTGTAGGTCTGTCTCAGAACTGTAGGAGGACTGTAGGTCTGTCTCAGGACTGTAGGTCTGTCTCAGGACTGTAGGAGGACTGTAGGGTCTGTCTCAGGACTGTAGGAGGACTGTAGGGTCTGTCTCAGGACTGTAGGAGGACTGTAGGGTCTGTCTCAGGACTGTAGGTCTGTCTCAGAACTGTAGGAGGACTGTAGGTCTGTCTCAGGACTGTGGGTCTGTCTCAGGACTGTAGGAGGACTGTAGGTCTGTCTCTGAACTGTAGGAGGACTGTAGGTCTGTCTCAGGACTGTAGGTCTGTCTCAAGACTGTAGGAGGACTGTAGGTCTGTCTCAGGACTGTAGGTCTGTCTCAGGACTGTAGGTCTGTCTCAGGACTGTGGGTCTGTCTCAGGACTGTAGGAGGACTGTAGGTCTGTCTCAGGACTGTAGGAGGACTGTAGGTCTGTCTCAGGACTGTAGGAGGACTGTAGGTCTGTCTCAGAACTGTAGGAGGACTGTAGGTCTGTCTCAGGACTGTAGGAGGACTGTGGGTCTGTCTCAGGACTGTAGGAGGACTTTGGGTCTGTCTCAGGACTGTAGGAGGACTGTGGGTCTGTCTCAGGACTTTAGGAGGACTGTGGGTCTGTCTCAGGACTGTAGGAGGACTGTGGGTCTGTCTCAGGACTGTGGGTCTGTCTCAGGACTGTAGGAGGACTGCAGGTCTGTCTCAGAACTGTAGGAGGACTGTAGGTCTGTCTCAGGACTGTAGGTCTGTCTCAGGACTGTAGGAGGACTGTAGGGTCTGTCTCAGGACTGTAGGAGGACTGTAGGGTCTGTCTCAAGACTGTAGGTCTGTCTCAGAACTGTAGGAGGACTGTAGGTCTGTCTCAGGACTGTTGGAGGACTGTAGGTCTGTCTCAGGACTGTAGGAGGACTGTGGGTCTGTCTCAGGACTGTAGGAGGACTGTGGGTCTGTCTCAGGACTGTAGGAGGACTGTGGGTCTGTCTCAGGACTGTAGGAGGACTGTGGGTCTGTCTCAGGACTGTAGGAGGACTGTGGGTCTGTCTCAGGACTGTAGGAGGACTGTGGGTCTGTCTCAGGACTGTAGGAGGACTGTGGGTCTGTCTCAGGACTGTGGGTCTGTCTCAGGACTGTGGGTCTGTCTCAGGACTGTGGGTCTGTCTCAGGATTGTAGGAGGACTGTAGGTCTGTCTCAGGACTGTAGGAGGACTGTGGGTCTGTCTCAGGACTGTAGGAGGACTGTGGGTCTGTCTCAGGACTGTAGGAGGACTGTGGGTCTGTCTCAGGACTTTAGGAGGACTGTGGGTCTGTCTCAGGACTGTAGGAGGACTGTGGGTCTGTCTCAGGACTGTAGGAGGACTGTGGGTCTGTCTCAGGACTTTAGGAGGACTCTGGGTCTGTCTCAGGACTGTGGGTCTGTCTCAGGACTTTAGGAGGACTGTGGGTCTGTCTCAGGACTTTAGGAGGACTCTGGGTCTGTCTCAGGACTGTGGGTCTGTCTCAGGACTGTGGGTCTGTCTCAGGACTGTAGGAGGACTGTAGGTCTGTCTCAGAACTGTAGGAGGACTGTAGGTCTGTCTCAGGACTGTAGGTCTGTCTCAGGACTGTAGGAGGACTGTAGGTCTGTCTCAGGACTGTAGGAGGACTGTAGGGTCTGTCTCAGGACTGTAGGTCTGTCTCAGAACTGTAGGAGGACTGTAGGTCTGTCTCAGGACTGTAGGAGGACTGTAGGTCTGTCTCTGGACTGTAGGAGGAATGTGGGTCTGTCTCAGGACTGTAGGAGGACTGTGGGTCTGTCTCAGGACTGTGGGTCTGTCTCAGGACTGTAGGAGGACTGTGGGTCTGTCTCAGGACTTTAGGAGGACTGTGGGTCTGTCTCAGGACTGTAGGAGGACTGTGGGTCTGTCTCAGGACTGTAGGAGGACTGTGGGTCTGTCTCAGGACTGTAGGAGGACTGTGGGTCTGTCTCAGGACTTTAGGAGGACTCTGGGTCTGTCTCAGGACTGTGGGTCTGTCTCAGGACTGTGGGTCTGTCTCAGGACTGTGGGTCTGTCTCAGGACTGTGGGTCTGTCTCAGGACTGTAGGTCTGTCTCAGGATTGTAGGAGGACTGTAGGTCTGTCTCAGGACTGTAGGAGGACTGTGGGTCTGTCTCAGGACTGTAGGAGGACTGTGGGTCTGTCTCAGGACTGTAGGAGGACTGTGGGTCTGTCTCAAGACTGTAGGATGACTGTGGGTCTGTCTCAGGACTGTAGGAGGACTGTAGGTCTGTCTCAGGACTGTAGGTCTGTCTCAGAACTGTAGGAGGACTGTAGGTCTGTCTCAGAACTGTAGGAGGACTGTAGGTCTGTCTCAGGACTGTGGGTCTGTCTCAGGACTGTAGGAGGACTGTGGGTCTGTCTCAGGACTGTAGGAGGACTGTAGGTCTGTCTCAGAACTGTAGGAGGACTGTAGGTCTGTCTCAGGACTGTAGGTCTGTCTCAGGACTGTAGGAGGACTGTAGGGTCTGTCTCAGGACTGTAGGAGGACTGTAGGGTCTGTCTCAGGACTGTAGGAGGACTGTAGGTCTGTCTCGGGACTGTAGGAGGACTGTAGGTCTGTCTCAGGACTGTAGGAGGACCGTAGGTCTGTCTCAGGACTGTCGGAGGACTGTGGGTCTGTCTCAGGACTGTCGGAGGACTGTGGGTCTGTCTCGGGACTGTAGGAGGACTGTGGGTCTGTCTCAGGACTGTAGGAGGACTGTGGGTCTGTCTCAGGACTGTAGGAGGACTGTGGGTCTGTCTCAGGACTGTAGGAGGACTGTGGGTCTGTCTCAGGACTGTAGGAGGACTGTGGGTCTGTCTCAGGACTGTAGGAGGACTGTGGGTCTGTCTCAGGACTGTAGGAGGACTGTGGGTTTGTCTCAGGACTGTGGGTCTGTCTCAGGACTGTAGGAGGACTGTAGGTCTGTCTCAGAACTGTAGGAGGACTGTAGGTCTGTCTCAGGACTGTAGGTCTGTCTCAGGACTGTAGGAGGACTGTAGGGTCTGTCTCAGGACTGTAGGAGGACTGTAGGGTCTGTCTCAGGACTGTAGGAGGACTGTAGGGTCTGTCTCAGGACTGTAGGTCTGTCTCAGAACTGTAGGAGGACTGTAGGTCTGTCTCAGGACTGTGGGTCTGTCTCAGGACTGTAGGAGGACTGTAGGTCTGTCTCTGAACTGTAGGAGGACTGTAGGTCTGTCTCAGGACTGTAGGTCTGTCTCAAGACTGTAGGAGGACTGTAGGTCTGTCTCAGGACTGTAGGTCTGTCTCAGGACTGTAGGTCTGTCTCAGGACTGTGGGTCTGTCTCAGGACTGTAGGAGGACTGTAGGTCTGTCTCAGGACTGTAGGAGGACTGTAGGTCTGTCTCAGGACTGTAGGAGGACTGTAGGTCTGTCTCAGAACTGTAGGAGGACTGTAGGTCTGTCTCAGGACTGTAGGAGGACTGTGGGTCTGTCTCAGGACTGTAGGAGGACTTTGGGTCTGTCTCAGGACTGTAGGAGGACTGTGGGTCTGTCTCAGGACTTTAGGAGGACTGTGGGTCTGTCTCAGGACTGTAGGAGGACTGTGGGTCTGTCTCAGGACTGTGGGTCTGTCTCAGGACTGTAGGAGGACTGCAGGTCTGTCTCAGAACTGTAGGAGGACTGTAGGTCTGTCTCAGGACTGTAGGTCTGTCTCAGGACTGTAGGAGGACTGTAGGGTCTGTCTCAGGACTGTAGGAGGACTGTAGGGTCTGTCTCAAGACTGTAGGTCTGTCTCAGAACTGTAGGAGGACTGTAGGTCTGTCTCAGGACTGTTGGAGGACTGTAGGTCTGTCTCAGGACTGTAGGAGGACTGTAGGTCTGTCTCAGGACTGTAGGAGGACTGTGGGTCTGTCTCAGGACTGTAGGAGGACTGTGGGTCTGTATCAGGACTGTAGGAGGACTGTGGGTCTGTCTCAGGACTGTAGGAGGACTGTGGGTCTGTCTCAGGACTGTAGGAGGACTGTGGGTCTGTCTCAGGACTGTAGGAGGACTGTGGGTCTGTCTCAGGACTGTAGGAGGACTGTGGGTCTGTCTCAGGACTGTAGGAGGACTGTGGGTCTGTCTCAGGACTTTAGGAGGACTGTGGGTCTGTCTCAGGACTGTGGGTCTGTCTCAGGACTGTGGGTCTGTCTCAGGACTGTGGGTCTGTCTCAGGATTGTAGGAGGACTGTAGGTCTGTCTCAGGACTGTAGGAGGACTGTGGGTCTGTCTCAGGACTGTGGGTCTGTCTCAGGACTGTAGGATGACTGTGGGTCTGTCTCAGGACTGTAGGAGGACTGTAGGTCTGTCTCAGAACTGTAGGAGGACTGTAGGTCTGTCTCAGGACTGTGGGTCTGTCTCAGGACTGTAGGAGGACTGTGGGTCTGTCTCAGGACTGTAGGAGGACTGTAGGTCTGTCTCAGAACTGTAGGAGGACTGTAGGTCTGTCTCAGGACTGTAGGAGGACTGTAGGTCTGTCTCAGGACTGTGGGTCTGTCTCAGGACTGTAGGAGGACTGTAGGTCTGTCTCAGAACTGTAGGAGGACTGTAGGTCTGTCTCAGGACTGTAGGTCTGTCTCAGGACTGTAGGAGGACTGTAGGGTCTGTCTCAGGACTGTAGGAGGACTGTAGGGTCTGTCTCAGGACTGTAGGAGGACTGTAGGGTCGGTCTCAGGACTGTAGGAGGACTGTAGGTCTGTCTCAGGACTGTAGGAGGACTGTGGGTCTGTCTCAGGACTGTAGGAGGACTGTGGGTCTGTCTCAGGACTGTAGGAGGACTGTGGGTCTGTCTCAGGACTTTAGGAGGACTGTGGGTCTGTCTCAGGACTTTAGGAGGACTGTGGGTCTGTCTCAGGACTGTAGGAGGACTGTGGGTCTGTCTCAGGACTGTAGGAGGACTGTGGGTCTGTCTCAGGACTTTAGGAGGACTCTGGGTCTGTCTCAGGACTGTGGGTCTGTCTCAGGACTGTGGGTCTGTCTCAGGACTTTAGGAGGACTGTGGGTCTGTCTCAGGACTGTAGGAGGACTGTGGGTCTGTCTCAGGACTGTGGGTCTGTCTCAGGACTGTAGGAGGACTGTAGGTCTGTCTCAGAACTGTAGGAGGACTGTAGGTCTGTCTCAGGACTGTAGGTCTGTCTCAGGACTGTAGGTCTGTCTCAGGACTGTAGGAGGACTGTAGGTCTGTCTCAGGACTGTAGGAGGACTGTAGGGTCTGTCTCAGGACTGTAGGTCTGTCTCAGAACTGTAGGAGGACTGTAGGTCTGTCTCAGGACTGTAGGAGGACTGTAGGTCTGTCTCTGGACTGTAGGAGGAATGTGGGTCTGTCTCAGGACTGTAGGAGGACTGTGGGTCTGTCTCAGGACTGTGGGTCTGTCTCAGGACTGTAGGAGGACTGTGGGTCTGTCTCAGGACTTTAGGAGGACTGTGGGTCTGTCTCAGGACTGTAGGAGGACTGTGGGTCTGTCTCAGGACTGTAGGAGGACTGTGGGTCTGTCTCAGGACTGTAGGAGGACTGTGGGTCTGTCTCAGGACTTTAGGAGGACTCTGGGTCTGTCTCAGGACTGTGGGTCTGTCTCAGGACTGTGGGTCTGTCTCAGGACTGTAGGTCTGTCTCAGGATTGTAGGAGGACTGTAGGTCTGTCTCAGGACTGTAGGAGGACTGTGGGTCTGTCTCAGGACTGTAGGAGGACTGTGGGTCTGTCTCAGGACTGTAGGAGGACTGTGGGTCTGTCTCAGGACTGTAGGAGGACTGTGGGTCTGTCTCAGGACTGTAGGAGGACTGTAGGTCTGTCTCAGGACTGTAGGTCTGTCTCAGAACTGTAGGAGGACTGTAGGTCTGTCTCAGAACTGTAGGAGGACTGTAGGTCTGTCTCAGGACTGTGGGTCTGTCTCAGGACTGTAGGAGGACTGTGGGTCTGTCTCAGGACTGTAGGAGGACTGTAGGTCTGTCTCAGGACTGTAGGAGGACTGTAGGTCTGTCTCAGAACTGTAGGAGGACTGTAGGTCTGTCTCAGGACTGTAGGAGGACTGTAGGGTCTGTCTCAGGACTGTAGGAGGACTGTAGGGTCTGTCTCAGGACTGTAGGAGGACTGTAGGTCTGTCTCGGGACTGTAGGAGGACTGTAGGTCTGTCTCAGGACTGTAGGAGGACCGTAGGTCTGTCTCAGGACTGTCGGAGGACTGTGGGTCTGTCTCAGGACTGTAGGAGGACTGTGGGTCTGTCTCAGGACTGTAGGAGGACTGTGGGTTTGTCTCAGGACTGTGGGTCTGTCTCAGGACTGTAGGAGGACTGTAGGTCTGTCTCAGAACTGTAGGAGGACTGTAGGTCTGTCTCAGGACTGTAGGTCTGTCTCAGGACTGTAGGAGGACTGTAGGGTCTGTCTCAGGACTGTAGGAGGACTGTAGGGTCTGTCTCAGGACTGTAGGAGGACTGTGGGTCTGTCTCAGGACTGTAGGAGGACTGTGGGTCTGTCTCAGGACTGTAGGAGGACTGTGGGTCTGTCTCAGGACTGTAGGAGGACTGTGGGTCTGTCTCAGGACTGTAGGAGGACTGTGGGTTTGTCTCAGGACTGTGGGTCTGTCTCAGGACTGTAGGAGGACTGTAGGTCTGTCTCAGAACTGTAGGAGGACTGTAGGTCTGTCTCAGGACTGTAGGTCTGTCTCAGGACTGTAGGAGGACTGTAGGGTCTGTCTCAGGACTGTAGGAGGACTGTAGGGTCTGTCTCAGGACTGTAGGAGGACTGTAGGGTCTGTCTCAGGACTGTAGGTCTGTCTCAGAACTGTAGGAGGACTGTAGGTCTGTCTCAGGACTGTGGGTCTGTCTCAGGACTGTAGGAGGACTGTAGGTCTGTCTCTGAACTGTAGGAGGACTGTAGGTCTGTCTCAGGACTGTAGGTCTGTCTCAAGACTGTAGGAGGACTGTAGGTCTGTCTCAGGACTGTAGGTCTGTAGGTCTGTCTCAGGACTGTAGGTCTGTCTCAGGACTGTGGGTCTGTCTCAGGACTGTAGGAGGACTGTAGGTCTGTCTCAGGACTGTAGGAGGACTGTAGGTCTGTCTCAGGACTGTAGGAGGACTGTAGGTCTGTCTCAGGACTGTAGGAGGACTGTAGGTCTGTCTCAGAACTGTAGGAGGACTGTAGGTCTGTCTCAGGACTGTGGGTCTTTCTCAGGACTGTAGGAGGACTGTGGGTCTGTCTCAGGACTGTAGGAGGACTGTGGGTCTGTCTCAGGACTGTAGGAGGACTGTGGGTCTGTCTCAGGACTGTAGGAGGACTGTGGGTCTGTCTCAGGACTGTAGGAGGACTGTGGGTCTGTCTCAGGACTTTAGGAGGGCTGTGGGTCTGTCTCAGGACTGTAGGAGGACTGTGGGTCTGTCTCAGGACTGTGGGTCTGTCTCAGGACTTTAGGAGGACTGTGGGTCTGTCTCAGGACTGTAGGAGGACTGTGGGTCTGTCTCAGGACTGTGGGTCTGTCTCAGGACTGTAGGAGGACTGTAGGTCTGTCTCAGAACTGTAGGAGGACTGTAGGTCTGTCTCAGGACTGTAGGTCTGTCTCAGGACTGTAGGAGGACTGTAGGTCTGTCTCAGGACTGTAGGAGGACTGTAGGGTCTGTCTCAGGACTGTAGGTCTGTCTCAGGACTGTAGGAGGACTGTAGGTCTGTCTCAGGACTGTAGGAGGACTGTGGGTCTGTCTCAGGACTGTAGGAGGACTGTGGGTCTGTCTCAGGACTGTAGGAGGACTGTGGGTCTGTCTCAGGACTGTAGGAGGACTGTGGGTCTGTCTCAGGACTGTAGGAGGACTGTGGGTCTGTCTCAGGACTGTAGGAGGACTGTGGGTCTGTCTCAGGACTTTAGGAGGACTCTGGGTCTGTCTCAGGACTGTGGGTCTGTCTCAGGACTGTGGGTCTGTCTCAGGACTGTGGGTCTGTCTCAGGACTTTGGGTCTGTCTCAGGACTGTAGGTCTGTCTCAGGATTGTAGGAGGACTGTAGGTCTGTCTCAGGACTGTAGGAGGACTGTGGGTCTGTCTCAGGACTGTAGGAGGACTGTGGGTCTGTCTCAGGACTGTAGGAGGACTGTGGGTCTGTCTCAAGACTGTAGGATGACTGTGGGTCTGTCTCAGGACTGTAGGAGGACTGTAGGTCTGTCTCAGGACTGTAGGTCTGTCTCAGAACTGTAGGAGGACTGTAGGTCTGTCTCAGGACTGTAGGAGGACTGTGGGTCTGTCTCAGGACTGTAGGAGGACTGTGGGTCTGTCTCAGGACTGTAGGAGGACTGTGGGTCTGTCTCAGGACTTTAGGAGGACTCTGGGTCTGTCTCAGGACTGTGGGTCTGTCTCAGGACTTTGGGTCTGTCTCAGGACTGTAGGTCTGTCTCAGGATTGTAGGAGGACTGTAGGTCTGTCTCAGGACTGTAGGAGGACTGTGGGTCTGTCTCAGGACTGTAGGAGGACTGTGGCTCTGTCTCAGGACTGTAGGAGGACTGTGGGTCTGTCTCAAGACTGTAGGATGACTGTGGGTCTGTCTCAGGACTGTAGGAGGACTGTGGGTCTGTCTCAGGACTGTAGGAGGACTGTAGGTCTGTCTCAGAACTGTAGGAGGACTGTAGGTCTGTCTCAGGACTGTAGGTCTGTCTCAGGACTGTAGGAGGACTGTAGGTCTGTCTCAGGACTGTAGGAGGACTGTAGGGTCTGTCTCAGGACTGTAGGAGGACTGTAGGGTCTGTCTCAGGACTGTAGGAGGACTGTAGGTCTGTCTCAGGACTGTAGGAGGACTGTAGGTCTGTCTCAGGACTGTAGGAGGACCGTAGGTCTGTCTCAGGACTGTCGGAGGACTGTGGGTCTGTCTCAGGACTGTCGGAGGACTGTGGGTCTGTCTCGGGACTGTAGGAGGACTGTGGGTCTGTCTCAGGACTGTAGGAGGACTGTGGGTCTGTCTCAGGACTGTAGGAGGACTGTGGGTCTGTCTCAGGACTGTAGGAGGACTGTGGGTCTGTCTCAGGACTGTAGGAGGACTGTGGGTCTGTCTCAGGACTGTAGGAGGACTGTGGGTCTGTCTCAGGACTGTGGGTCTGTCTCAGGACTGTAGGAGGACTGTAGGTCTGTCTCAGAACTGTAGGTCTGTCTCAGGACTGTAGGAGGACTGTAGGGTCTGTCTCAGGACTGTAGGAGGACTGTAGGGTCTGTCTCAGGACTGTAGGAGGACTGTGGGTCTGTCTCAGGACTGTAGGAGGACTGTGGGTCTGTCTCAGGACTGTAGGAGGACTGTGGGTCTGTCTCAGGACTGTAGGATGACTGTGGGTCTGTCTCAGGACTGTAGGAGGACTGTGGGTCTGTCTCAGGACTGTAGGAGGACTGTAGGTCTGTCTCAGAACTGTAGGAGGACTGTAGGTCTGTCTCAGGACTGTAGGAGGACTGTAGGTCTGTCTCAGGACTGTGGGTCTGTCTCAGGACTGTAGGAGGACTGTAGGTCTGTCTCAGAACTGTAGGAGGACTGTAGGTCTGTCTCAGGACTGTAGGTCTGTCTCAGGACTGTAGGAGGACTGTAGGTCTGTCTCAGGACTGTAGGAGGACTGTAGGGTCTGTCTCAGGACTGTAGGAGGACTGTAGGGTCTGTCTCAGGACTGTAGGAGGACTGTAGGTCTGTCTCAGGACTGTAGGAGGACTGTAGGTCTGTCTCAGGACTGTAGGAGGACCGTAGGTCTGTCTCAGGACTGTCGGAGGACTGTGGGTCTGTCTCAGGACTGTCGGAGGACTGTGGGTCTGTCTCGGGACTGTAGGAGGACTGTGGGTCTGTCTCAGGACTGTAGGAGGACTGTGGGTCTGTCTCAGGACTGTAGGAGGACTGTGGGTCTGTCTCAGGACTGTAGGAGGACTGTGGGTCTGTCTCAGGACTGTAGGAGGACTGTGGGTCTGTCTCAGGACTGTAGGAGGACTGTGGGTCTGTCTCAGGACTGTGGGTCTGTCTCAGGACTGTAGGAGGACTGTAGGTCTGTCTCAGGACTGTGGGTCTGTCTCAGGACTGTAGGAGGACTGTAGGTCTGTCTCTGAACTGTAGGAGGACTGTAGGTCTGTCTCAGGACTGTAGGTCTGTCTCAAGACTGTAGGAGGACTGTAGGTCTGTCTCAGGACTGTAGGTCTGTCTCAGGACTGTGGGTCTGCCTCAGGACTGTAGGAGGACTGTAGGTCTGTCTCAGGACTGTAGGAGGACTGTAGGTCTGTCTCGGGACTGTAGGTCTGTCTCAGAACTGTAGGAGGACTGTAGGTCTGTCTCAGGACTGTGGGTCTGTCTCAGGACTGTAGGAGGACTGTGGGTCTGTCTCAGGACTGTAGGAGGACTGTGGGTCTGTCTCAGGACTGTAGGAGGACTGTAGGTCTGTCTCAGAACTGTAGGAGGACTGTAGGTCTGTCTCAGGACTGTAGGAGGACTGTAGGTCTGTCTCAGGACTGTGGGTCTGTCTCAGGACTGTAGGAGGACTGTAGGTCTGTCTCTGAACTGTAGGAGGACTGTAGGTCTGTCTCAGGATTGTAGGTCTGTCTCAAGACTGTAGGAGGACTGTAGGTCTGTCTCAGGACTGTAGGTCTGTCTCAGGACTGTGGGTCTGTCTCAGGACTGTAGGAGGACTGTAGGTCTGTCTCAGGACTGTAGGAGGACTGTAGGTCTGTCTCGGGACTGTAGGTCTGTCTCAGAACTGTAGGAGGACTGTAGGTCTGTCTCAGGACTGTGGGTCTGTCTCAGGACTGTAGGAGGACTGTGGGTCTGTCTCAGGACTGTAGGAGGACTGTGGGTCTGTCTCAGGACTGTAGGAGGACTGTAGGTCTGTCTCAGAACTGTAGGAGGACTGTAGGTCTGTCTCAGGACTGTGGGTCTGTCTCAGGACTGTAGGAGGACTGTAGGTCTGTCTCAGGACTGTAGGTCTGTCTCAGGACTGTAGGAGGACTGTAGGAGGACTGTAGGGTCTGTCTCAGGACTGTAGGAGGACTGTAGGGTCTGTCTCAGGACTGTAGGAGGACTGTAGGTCTGTCTCAGGACTGTAGGAGGACTGTAGGTCTGTCTCAGGACTGTAGGAGGACTGTGGGTCTGTCTCAGGACTGTAGGAGGACTGTGGGTCTGTCTCAGGACTGTAGGAGGACTGTGGGTCTGTCTCAGGACTGTAGGAGGACTGTGGGTCTGTCTCAGGACTTTAGGAGGACTGTGGGTCTGTCTCAGGACTGTAGGAGGACTGTGGGTATGTCTCAGGACTGTGGGTCTGTCTCAGGACTGTAGGAGGACTGTAGGTCTGTCTCAGAACTGTCTCAGGACTGTAGGTCTGTCTCAGGACTGTAGGTCTGTCTCAGGACTGTAGGTCTGTCTCAGGACTGTAGGAGGACTGTAGGGTCTGTCTCAGGACTGTAGGAGGACTGTAGGGTCTGTCTCAGGACTGTAGGTCTTTCTCAGAACTGTAGGAGCACTGTAGGTCTGTCTCAGGACTGTAGGAGGACTGTGGGTCTGTCTCAGGACTGTAGGAGGACTGTGGGTCTGTCTCAGGACTGTAGGAGGACTGTGGGTCTGTCTCAGGACTTTAGAAGGACTGTGGGTCTGTCTCAGGACTGTAGGAGGACTGTGGGTCTGTCTCAGGACTGTGGGTCTGTCTCAGGACTGTAGGAGGACTGTGGGTCTGTCTCAGGACTTTAGGAGGACTGTGGGTCTGTCTCAGGACTGTAGGAGGACTGTAGGTCTGTCTCAGAACTGTAGGAGGACTGTGGGTCTGTCTCAGAACTGTAGGTCTGTCTCAGGACTGTAGGAGGGCTGTGGGTCTGTCTCAGGACTGTAGGAGGACTGTGGGTCTGTCTCAGGACTTTAGGAGGACTGTGGGTCTGTCTCAGGACTGTAGGATGACTGTGGGTCTGTCTCAGGACTGTGGGTCTGTCTCAGGACTGTAGGAGGACTGTGGGTCTGTCTCAGGACTGTGGGTCTGTCTCAGGACTGTAGGAGGACTGTGGGTCTGTCTCAGGACTGTGGTTCTGTCTGAAGGAACTGTTGACGCCAATTCCGTGTGTGTGTGTGTGTGTAGGTATTGGGTGCCAGTAGAATACGACGATGAGGACAAGGAGAAGAAGGAGAGACACGGCCACCACGGAGGAGAGGAAGAGGAGGAGGAGAGGGTGGAGGAAGACTTCCAGTGTGTTGTGTATTTCTGGCAGGGCCGGCAGGCCTCCAACATGGGCTGGCTCACCTTCACCTTCTCTCTGCAGAAGAAGTTTGAGAGTCTCTTCCCTGGGAAACTGGAGGTACACACAGACACACACACACACACACACACAGGACTAGACGTCCCTGGGAAGCTTGAGGTTCCTAATGTTTTGTACAGTCGGTACCTAATATATCTGTTCTCTGTAGGTGGTCCGTATGACTCAGCAGCAGGAGAACCTCAAGTTCCTGTCTCACTTCAAGAGGAAGTTCATCGTTCATAAAGGGAAGAGGAAACAGAAGATCGATGCCGCCCAGCCCTCCCTCTACCACATACGCACCAATGGCAGCGCTCTCTGTACCAGGTACACACCCCCTCTACCACATACGCACCAATGGCAGCGCTCTCTGTACCAGGTACACACCCCCTCTACCACACAGCACCAATGGCAGCGCTCTCTGTACCAGGTACACACCCCCTCTACCACACAGCACCAATGGCAGCGCTCTCTGTACCAGGTACACACCCCCTCTACCACACAGCACCAATGGCAGCGCTCTCTGTACCAGGTACACACCCCCTCTACCACACAGCACCAATGGCAGCGCTCTCTGTACCAGGTACACACCCCCTCTACCACATACGCACCAATGGCAGCGCTCTCTGTACCAGGTACACACCCCCTCTACCACATACGCACCAATGGCAGCGCTCTCTGTACCAGGTACACACCCCCTCTACCACATACGCACCAATGGCAGCGCTCTCTGTACCAGGTACACACCCCCTCTACCACACAGCACCAATGGCAGCGCTCTCTGTACCAGGTACACACCCCCTCTACCACACAGCACCAATGGCAGCGCTCTCTGTACCAGGTACACACCCCCTCTACCACACAGCACCAATGGCAGCGCTCTCTGTACCAGGTACACACCCCCTCTACCACACAGCACCAATGGCAGCGCTCTCTGTACCAGGTACACACCCCCTCTACCACATACGCACCAATGGCAGCGCTCTCTGTACCAGGTACACACCCCCTCTACCACATACGCACCAATGGCAGCGCTCTCTGTACCAGGTACACACCCCCTCTACCACATACGCACCAATGGCAGCGCTCTCTGTACCAGGTACACACCCCCTCTACCACACAGCACCAATGGCAGCGCTCTCTGTACCAGGTACACACCCCCTCTACCACACAGCACCAATGGCAGCGCTCTCTGTACCAGGTACACACCCCCTCTACCACACAGCACCAATGGCAGCGCTCTCTGTACCAGGTACACACCCCCTCTACCACACAGCACCAATGGCAGCGCTCTCTGTACCAGGTACACACCCCCTCTACCACACAGCACCAATGGCAGGGCTCTCTGTACCAGGTACACACCCCCTCTACCACACAGCACCAATGGCAGCGCTCTCTGTACCAGGTACACACCCCCTCTACCACACAGCACCAATGGCAGCGCTCTCTGTACCAGGTACACACCCCCTCTACCACACAGCACCAATGGCAGCGCTCTCTGTACCAGGTACACACCCCCTCTACCACACAGCACCAATGGCAGCGCTCTCTGTACCAGGTACACACCCCCTCTACCACACAGCACCAATGGCAGGACTCTCTGTACCAGGTACACACCCCCTCTACCACACAGCACCAATGGCAGCGCTCTCTGTACCAGGTACACACCCCCTCTACCACACAGCACCAATGGCAGGACTCTCTGTACCAGGTACACACCCCCTCTACCACACAGCACCAATGGCAGCGCTCTCTGTACCAGGTACACACCCCCTCTACCACACAGCACCAATGGCAGCGCTCTCTGTACCAGGTACACACCTCCTCTACCACACAGCACCAATGGCAGCGCTCTCTGTACCAGGTACACACCCCCTCTACCACACAGCACCAATGGCAGCGCTCTCTGTACCAGGTACACACCCCCTCTACCACACAGCACCAATGGCAGGGCTCTCTGTACCAGGTACACACCCCCTCTACCACACAGCACCAATGGCAGCGCTCTCTGTACCAGGTACACACCCCCTCTACCACACAGCACCAATGGCAGGGCTCTCTGTACCAGGTACACACCTCCTCTACCACACAGCACCAATGGCAGGACTCTCTGTACCAGGTACACACCCCCTCTACCACACAGCACCAATGGCAGCGCTCTCTGTACCAGGTACACACCCCCTCTACCACACAGCACCAATGGCAGCGCTCTCTGTACCAGGTACACACCCCCTCTACCACATACGCACCAATGGCAGCGCTCTCTGTACCAGGTACACACCCCCTCTACCACATACGCACCAATGGCAGGGCTCTCTCTACCAGGTACACACCCCCTCTACCACACAGCACCAATGGCAGCGCTCTCTGTACCAGGTACACACCCCCTCTACCACACAGCACCAATGGCAGCGCTCTCTGTACCAGGTACACACCCCCTCTACCACACAGCACCAATGGCAGGGCTCTCTCTACCAGGTACACACCCCCTCTACCACACAGCACCAATGGCAGGACTCTCTGTACCAGGTACACACCCCCTCTACCACACAGCACCAATGGCAGGGCTCTCTCTACCAGGTACACACCCCCTCTACCACACAGCACCAATGGCAGCGCTCTCTGTACCAGGTACACACCCCCTCTACCACACAGCACCAATGGCAGGGCTCTCTCTACCAGGTACACACCCCCTCTACCACACAGCACCAATGGCAGGACTCTCTGTACCAGGTACACACCCCCTCTACCACACAGCACCAATGGCAGGACTCTCTGTACCAGGTACACACCCCCTCTACCACACAGCACCAATGGCAGGGCTCTCTCTACCAGGTACACACCCCCTCTACCACACAGCACCAATGGCAGCGCTCTCTGTACCAGGTACACACCCCCTCTACCACACAGCACCAATGGCAGGGCTCTCTCTACCAGGTACACACCCCCTCTACCACACAGCACCAATGGCAGGACTCTCTGTACCAGGTACACACCCCCTCTACCACACAGCACCAATGGCAGCGCTCTCTGTACCAGGTACACACCCCCTCTACCACACAGCACCAATGGCAGCGCTCTCTGTACCAGGTACACACCCCCTCTACCACATACGCACCAATGGCAGGACTCTCTGTACCAGGTACACACCCCCTCTACCACACAGCACCAATGGCAGGACTCTCTGTACCAGGTACACACCCCCTCTACCACACAGCACCAATGGCAGGACTCTCTGTACTCAAACTGTAAACCAGGTACGTGACACTAGAACGGCTGTGACGAGGAGACGTTGTTTTTCAATGGAGGAAGAGTAAACCCAACTGAAGCTCTCCTTTCTCCTCGCCCTCTTTCTCCCTCTCTCTCTCCTCTCCCTTTCTCCTTTCTCTCTTGCCCTCTTTCTCCCTCTCCTCTCTTGCCCTCTTTCTCCCTCTCTCTCTCCCTCTCCTCTCTCTCCCTCGCACTCTCCTTCTCCCCCTCTCTCCTCTCTCTCTCTCTCTCTCCCTCTTTCTCCCCTTGCTCTCCTCTCCCTTC
Organism: Oncorhynchus mykiss; assembly: GCF_013265735.2. Lineage (NCBI taxonomy): Eukaryota > Metazoa > Chordata > Actinopteri > Salmoniformes > Salmonidae > Oncorhynchus > Oncorhynchus mykiss. The sequence continues at coordinate 1,309,875 of NW_023493664.1, forward strand.
TCCCTCTCCTCTCTCCAGGACCATCCAGATAGGAACGGACTCCAGTAACCTGAACTCAGAGTTCTGCTTCATCCTCAAGGTCAGTTATATACCTGAGACACACTGACCTCTGACCTCGATAACAGGACATATCACACTGAAAGAAACCTTTAACTTGTCAGAACTTTAATTGAGTGTAAAATGTAAGTAGCTTAATAGTGTGTGTGCCTGTGTGTGTGGGTGTGTGTGTGTGTGTGTGTGTAGGTGCCGTTTGAGAGCACAGACAACCAGGGGATAGTGTATACCTGGGTGGGCCGGGCTGCTGATCCTGATGAGGCCAAACTGGCGGAAGACATCATGAACTGTATGTTTGATGACACCTACAGCAAACAGGTACACCTGTCTGTTATACATGTCTGTTATACCTGTCTGTTATACCTGTCTGTCTGTTATACCTGTCTGTCTGTTATACCTGTCTGTCTGTTATACCTGTCTGTCTGTTATACCTGTCTGTCTGTTATACCTGTCTGTCTGTTATACCTGTCTGTCTGTTATACCTGTCTGTCTGTTATACCTGGCTGTCTGTTATACCTGGCTGTCTGTTACACCTGTCTATTATACCTGGCTGTTATACCTACAGCAAACAGGTACACCTGTCTGTTATACCTGGCTGTCTGTTATACCTGTCTGTCTGTTACACCTGTCTGTTATACCTGTCTGTTATACCTACAACAAACAGGTACACCTGTCTGTTATACATGTCTGTTATACATGTCTGTTATACATGTCTGTTACACCTGTCTGTTACACCTGTCTGTTACACCTGTCTGTTATACCTGTCTGTTATACCTGTCTGTTATACCTGTCTGTTACACCTGTCTGTTACACCTGTCTGTCTGTTATACCTACAGCAAACAGGTACACCTGTCTGTCTGTTGTACCTGTCTGTCTTTTATACCTGTCTGTTTGTTATACCTGTCTGTTATACCTGTCTGTTATACCTGTCTGTCTGTTATACCTGGCTGTCTGTTACACCTGTCTGTTATACCTGTCTGTTATACCTACAGCAAACAGGTACACCTGTCTGTTATACCTGTCTGTTACACCTGTCTGTCTGTTATACCTACAGCAAACAGGTACACCTGTCTGTTATACCTGTCTGTTACACCTGTCTGTCTGTTACACCTGTGTCTGTTATACCTGGCTGTCTGTTATACCTGTCTGTTATACCTGGCTGTCTGTTACACCTGTCTGTTATACCTACAGCAAACAGGTACACCTGTCTGTTATACCTGTCTGTTACACCTGTCTGTTACACCTGTCTGTCTGTTACACCTGTCTGTTATACCTGTCTGTTATACCTACAGCAAACAGGTACACCTGTCTGTTATACATGTCTGTTATACCTGTCTGTTACACCTGTCTGTCTGTTACACCTGTCTGTTATACCTGTCTGTTACACCTGTCTGTCTGTTATACCTGGCTGTTACACCTGTCTGTCTGTTATACCTGGCTGTCTGTTACACCTGTCTGTAATATATGTCTGTCTGTTACACCTGTCTGTTATACCTGTCTGTCTGTAATATCTGTCTGTCTGTTACACCTGTCTGTTATACCTGTCTGTCTGTAATATCTGTCTGTTATACCGAGGCAGTTTGACTAGTTAACATGGAACCTCTGACCGTGGCAGTTTGACTGGTTAACATGGAACCTCTGACCGAGGCAGTTTGACTGGTTAACATGGATGGAACCTCTGACCGTGGCAGTTTGACTAGTTAACATGGAACCTCTGACCGTGGCAGTTTGACTGGTTAACATGGAACCTCTGACCGTGGCAGTTTGACTGGTTAACATGGATGGAACCTCTGACCGTGGCAGTTTGACTGGTTAACATGGATGGAACCTCTGACCGTGGCAGTTTGACTGGTTAACATGGAACCTCTGACCGTGGCAGTTTGACTGGTTAACATGGAACCTCTGACCGTGGCAGTTTGACTGGTTAACATGGATGGAACCTCTGACCGTGGCAGTTTGACTGGTTAACATGGAACCTCTGACCGTGGCAGTTTGACTGGTTAACATGGAACCTCTGACCGTGGCAGTTTGACTGGTTAACATGGAACCTCTGACCGTGGCAGTTTGACTGGTTAATATGGAACCTCTGACCGTGGCAGTTTGACTGGTTAACATGGAACCTCTGACCGTGGCAGTTTGACTGGTTAACATGGATGGAACCTCTGACCGTGGCAGTTTGACTGGTTAACATGGATGGAACCTCTGACCGTGGCAGTTTGACTAGTTAACATGGAACCTCTGACCGTGGCAGTTTGACTGGTTAACATGGATGGAACCTCTGACCGTGGCAGTTTGACTAGTTAACATGGAACCTCTGACCGTGGCAGTTTGACTAGTTAACATGGAACCTCTGACCGTGGCAGTTTGACTGGTTAACATGGATGGAACCTCTGACCGTGGCAGTTTGACTGGTTAACATGGAACCTCTGACCGTGGCAGTTTGACTGGTTAACATGGAACCTCTGACCATGGCAGTTTGACTGGTTAACATGGAACCTCTGACCGTGGCAGTTTGACTGGTTAACATGGAACCTCTGACCGTGGCAGTTTGACTGGTTAATATGGAACCTCTGACCGTGGCAGTTTGACTGGTTAACATGGAACCTCTGACCGTGGCAGTTTGACTGGTTAACATGGATGGAACCTCTGACCGTGGCAGTTTGACTGGTTAACATGGATGGAACCTCTGACCGTGGCAGTTTGACTGGTTAACATGGAACCTCTGACCGTGGCAGTTTGACTGGTTAACATGGAACCTCTGACCGTGGCAGTTTGACTGGTTAACATGGATGGAACCTCTGACCGTGGCAGTTTGACTGGTTAACATGGATGGAACCTCTGACCGTGGCAGTTTGACTGGTTAACATGGATGGAACCTCTGACCGTGGCAGTTTGACTGGTTAACATGGATGGAACCTCTGACCGAGGCAGTTTGACTGGTTAACATGGAACCTCTGACCGAGGCAGTTTGACTGGTTAACATGGAACCTCTGACCGAGGCAGTTTGACTGGTTAACATGGAACCTCTGACCATGGCAGTTTGACTGGTTAACATGGAACCTCTGACCGAGGCAGTTTGACTGGTTAACATGGAACCTCTGACCGTGGCAGTTTGACTGGTTAACATGGATGGAACCTCTGACCGTGGCAGTTTGACTGGTTAACATGGAACCTCTGACCGTGGCAGTTTGACTGGTTAACATGGATGGAACCTCTGACCGTGGCAGTTTGACTGGTTAACATGGATGGAACCTCTGACCGTGGCAGTTTGACTGGTTAACATGGAACCTCTGACCGAGGCAGTTTGACTGGTTAACATGGAACCTCTGACCGAGGCAGTTTGACTGGTTAACATGGAACCTCTGACCGAGGCAGTTTGACTGGTTAACATGGAACCTCTGACCGAGGCAGTTTGACTGGTTAACATGGAACCTCTGACCGAGGCAGTTTGACTGGTTAACATGGAACCTCTGACCGAGGCAGTTTGACTGGTTAACATGGAACCTCTGACCGTGGCAGTTTGACTGGTTAACATGGAACCTCTGACCATGGCAGTTTGACTGGTTAACATGGAACCTCTGACCGTGGCAGTTTGACTGGTTAACATGGAACCTCTGACCGTGGCAGTTTGACTGGTTAACATGGATGGAACCTCTGACCGTGGCAGTTTGACTGGTTAACATGGAACCTCTGACCGTGGCAGTTTGACTGGTTAACATGGATGGAACCTCTGACCGTGGCAGTTTGACTGGTTAACATGGATGGAACCTCTGACCGTGGCAGTTTGACTGGTTAACATGGAACCTCTGACCGAGGCAGTTTGACTGGTTAACATGGAACCTCTGACCGAGGCAGTTTGACTGGTTAACATGGAACCTCTGACCGAGGCAGTTTGACTGGTTAACATGGAACCTCTGACCGAGGCAGTTTGACTGGTTAACATGGAACCTCTGACCGAGGCAGTTTGTCTGATAAACATCATTATAATTCTATGGTAAGAACCTGCTTTGACCCGGAGCTCCTGTCTCCTAGGTGATCAACGAGGGGGAGGAGCCGGAGAACTTCTTCTGGGTGGGGATTGGCTGTCAGAAGGTATACGACGAGGACGCTGACTATATGAAGTACGCCAGACTGTTCCGCTGCTCCAATGAGAAGGGATACTTCGCCGTGTCTGAGAAATGTTCTGACTTCTGTCAGGACGACCTGGCCGACGATGACATCATGCTACTGGACAATGGCAAAGAGGTGGGACTAGCTATATATACACCTGGACAATACACCTGTCTGTCTATATACACCTGGACACTACACCCGTCTGTCTATATACACCTGGACACTACACCTGTCTGTCTATATACACCTGGACACTACACCTGTCTGTCTGTATACACCTGGACACTACACCTGTCTGTCTATATACACCTGGACACTACACCCGTCTGTCTATATACACCTGGACACTACACCCGTCTGTCTATATACACCTGGACACTACACCCGTCTGTCTGTATACACCTGGACACTACACCCATCTGTCTGTATACACCTGGACACTACACCCGTCTGTCTGTATACACCTGGACACTACACCTGTATGTCTATATACACCTGGACACTACACCCGTCTGTCTGTATACACCTGGACACTACACCCGTCTGTCTATATACACCTGGACACTACACCCATCTGTCTATATACACCTGGACACTACACCTGTCTGTCTATATACACCTGGACACTACACCCGTCTGTCTATATACACCTGGACACTACACCCATCTGTCTGTATACACCTGGACACTACACCCGTCTGTCTATATACACCTGGACACTACACCCGTCTGTCTGTATACACCTGGACAATACACCTGTCTGTCTATATACACCTGGACACTACACCCGTCTGTCTGTATACACCTGGACACTACACCTGTATGTCTATATACACCTGGACACTACACCCGTCTGTCTGTATACACCTGGACACTACACCCGTCTGTCTATATACACCTGGACACTACACCCGTCTGTCTATATACACCTGGACACTACACCCGTCTGTCTATATACACCTGGACACTACACCCGTCTGTCTATATACACCTGGACACTACACCCATCTGTCTGTATACACCTGGACAATACACCTGTCTGTCTATATACACCTGGACACTACACCCGTCTGTCTATATACACCTGGACACTACACCCGTCTGTCTATATACACCTGGACACTACACCTGTCTGTCTATATACACCTGGACACTACACCCGTCTGTCTATATACACCTGGACACTACACCCGTCTGTCTATATACACCTGGACACTACACCCGTCTGTCTATATACACCTGGACACTACACCCGTCTGTCTATATACACCTGGACACTACACCCGTCTGTCTATATACACCTGGACACTACACCCGTCTGTCTATATACACCTGGACACTACACCCGTCTGTCTATATACACCTGGACACTACACCCGTCTGTCTATATACACCTGGACACTACACCCGTCTGTCTATATACACCTGGACACTACACCCGTCTGTCTATATACACCTGGACACTACACCCGTCTGTCTATATACACCTGGACACTACACCCGTCTGTCTATATACACCTGGACACTACACCCGTCTGTCTATATACACCTGGACACTACACCCGTCTGTCTATATACACCTGGACACTACACCCGTCTGTCTGTATACACCTGGACACTACACCCGTCTGTCTGTATACACCTGGACACTACACCCGTCTGTCTGTATACACCTGGACACTACACCCGTCTGTCTATATACACCTGGACACTACACCCGTCTGTCTGTATACACCTGGACACTACACCCGTCTGTCTGTATACACCTGGACACTACACCCGTCTGTCTGTATACACCTGGACACTACACCCGTCTGTCTGTATACACCTGGACACTACACCGGTCTGTCTATATACACCTGGACACTACACCCGTCTGTCTATATACACCTGGACACTACACCCGTCTGTCTATATACACCTGGACACTACACCCGTCTGTCTATATACACCTGGACACTACACCCGTCTGTCTGTATACAGGGCCTGGACACTACACCCGTCTGTCTGTATACAGGGCCTGGACACTACACCCGTCTGTCTGTATACAGGGCCTGGACACTACACCCGTCTGTCTGTATACAGGGCCTGGACACTACACCCGTCTGTCTGTATACAGGGCCTGGACACTACACCCGTCTGTCTGTATACAGGGCCTGGACACTACACCCGTCTGTCTGTATACAGGGCCTGGACACTACACCCGTCTGTCTGTATACAGGGCCTGGACACTACACCCGTCTGTCTGTATACAGGGCCTGGACACTACACCCGTCTGTCTGTATACAGGGCCTGGACACTACACCCGTCTGTCTGTATACAGGGCCTGGACACTACACCCGTCTGTCTGTATACAGGGCCTGGACACTACACCCGTAATAGTGTTTCCTGTCTCTCTCTCTCTGTCAGGTGTACATGTGGGTGGGAACTCAGACCAGCCAGGTAGAAATTAAACTCAGCCTCAAAGCCTGCCAGGTAAGAGATGTGACCCCCTCGCTCCTCTACTGTAATGATTTTGAGGCTGGAATTGAATCCGATCCCACTTTGTCAGCTATGATCCATTTAAAGGCAATGTTCCTGTTCCAAGACCACATTCACAGTGAACCCTGCACATGTTGGCTCAATTACCTTTAAATGGAGCACAGGAGACAGAGTGATGGGATTGAACCCTGGCCACCTTTTCATGATTTACTGTGTATAGATGACATTCTGTCAGTCTATTGTTTTACTAGATCTTTACTGTGTCATTCTGTCAGTCTATTGTTTTACTAGATCTTTACTGTGTCATTCTGTCAGTCTATTGTTTTACTATATCTTTACTGTGTCTAGATGTCAGTCTGTCAGTCTATTGTTTTACTATATCTTTACTGTGTCTAGATGTCATTCTGTCAGTCTGTCAGTCTATTGTTTTACTAGATCTTTACTGTGTCTAGATGTCATTCTGTCAGTCTATTGTTTTACTATATCTTTACTGTGTCATTCTGTCAGTCTATTGTTTTACTATATCTTTACTGTGTCATTCTGTCAGTCTATTGTTTTACTATATCTTTACTGTGTCATTCTGTCAGTCTATTGTTTTACTATATCTTTACTGTGTCATTCTGTCAGTCTATTGTTTTACTAGATCTTTACTGTGTCATTCTGTCAGTCTATTGTTTTACTAGATCTTTACTGTGTCATTCTGTCAGTCTATTGTTGTACTATATCTTTACTGTGTCATTCTGTCAGTCTATTGTGTTACTAGATCTTTACTGTGTCTAGATGTCATTCTGTCAGTCTATTGTTTTACTAGATCTTTACTGTGTCATTCTGTCAGTCTATTGTTTTACTAGATCTTTACTGTGTCATTCTGTCAGTCTATTGTTTTACTATATCTTTACTGTGTCTAGATGACATTCTGTCAGTATTGTTTTACTATATCTTTACTGTGTCATTCTGTCAGTCTATTGTTTTACTATATCTTTACTGTGTCATTCTGTCAGTCTATTGTTTTACTAGATCTTTACTGTGTCATTCTGTCAGTCTATTGTTTTACTAGATCTTTACTGTGTCATTCTGTCAGTCTATTGTTGTACTATATCTTTACTGTGTCTAGATATCATTCTGTCAGTCTATTGTTTTACTATATCTTTACTGTGTCATTCTGTCAGTCTATTGTGTTACTGTGTCTAGATGTCATTCTGTCAGTCTATTGTTTTACTATATCTTTACTGTGTCTAGATGACATTCTGTCAGTCTATTGTTTTACTATATCTTTACTGTGTCATTCTGTCAGTCTATTGTTTTACTAGATCTTTACTGTGTCATTCTGTCAGTCTATTGTTGTACTAGATCTTTACTGTGTCTAGATGTCATTCTGTCAGTCTATTGTTTTACTAGATCTTTACTGTGTCTAGATGTCATTCTGTCAGTCTATTGTTTTACTAGATCTTTACTGTGTCATTCTGTCAGTCTATTGTTTTACTATATCTTTACTGTGTCATTCTGTCAGTCTATTGTTTTACTAGATCTTTACTGTGTCATTCTGTCAGTCTATTGTTGTACTATATCTTTACTGTGTCTAGATGACATTCTGTCAGTCTATTGTTTTACTATATCTTTACTGTGTCTAGATGTCATTCTGTCAGTCTATTGTTTTACTAGATCTTTACTGTGTCATTCTGTCAGTCTATTGTTTTACTAGATCTTTACTGTGTCATTCTGTCAGTCTATTGTTTTACTATATCTTTACTGTGTCATTCTGTCAGTCTATTGTTTTACTAGATCTTTACTGTGTCATTCTGTCAGTCTATTGTTGTACTATATCTTTACTGTGTCTAGATGTCATTCTGTCAGTCTATTGTTTTACTAGATCTTTACTGTGTCATTCTGTCAGTCTATTGTTTTACTAGATCTTTACTGTGTCATTCTGTCAGTCTATTGTTTTACTAGATCTTTACTGTGTCATTCTGTCAGTCTATTGTTTTACTAGATCTTTACTGTGTCATTCTGTCAGTCTATTGTTGTACTATATCTTTACTGTGTCTAGATGTCATTCTGTCAGTCTATTGTTTTACTAGATCTTTACTGTGTCATTCTGTCAGTCTATTGTTTTACTAGATCTTTACTGTGTCATTCTGTCAGTCTATTGTTTTACTAGATCTTTACTGTGTCATTCTGTCAGTCTATTGTGTTACTAGATCTTTACTGTGTCTAGATGTCATTCTGTCAGTCTATTGTTTTACTATATCTTTACTGTGTCATTCTGTCAGTCTATTGTTTTACTATATCTTTACTGTGTCTAGATGTCATTCTGTCAGTCTATTGTTTTACTAGATCTTTACTGTGTCATTCTGTCAGTCTATTGTTGTACTATATCTTTACTGTGTCTAGATGTCATTCTGTCAGTCTATTGTTTTACTAGATCTTTACTGTGTCATTCTGTCAGTCTATTGTTTTACTAGATCTTTACTGTGTCATTCTGTCAGTCTATTGTTTTACTAGATCTTTACTGTGTCATTCTGTCAGTCTATTGTTGTACTATATCTTTACTGTGTCTAGATGTCATTCTGTCAGTCTATTGTTTTACTATATCTTTACTGTGTCATTCTGTCAGTCTATTGTTTTACTAGATCTTTACTGTGTCATTCTGTCAGTCTATTGTTTTACTAGATCTTTACTGTGTCATTCTGTCAGTCTATTGTTTTACTAGATCTTTACTGTGTCATTCTGTCAGTCTATTGTTTTACTATATCTTTACTGTGTCATTCTGTCAGTCTATTGTTTTACTATATCTTTACGTCAGTCTATTGTGTTACTGTGTCTAGATGCTGTCAGCACCACTTCCGCAGGTCAGATTGTTCCATGTGAACATAATGAAGGTGGTTTTGTCTCCTCTAGGTCTACATCCAGCACATGCGTTCTAAGGAGATGGAGACCCCCAGGAAGCTGCGTCTGGTCAGGAAGGGAAACGAGCCACACTGCTTCACACGATGCTTCCACGGCTGGGGCGCCTTCAAGACTGCGCTCGCGTAGACATGTCCACTCTACATGGCCACGGTCTTTAGGACAAAGCTGTGTCTATGTTGGCTTTATCATATCAGCGTTTTACCTGCTTGATTCCCCTCTGCCCCCCCTCTCCTCCCTCCTCTCAGGATCTCCGTGGCAACGACGTGGCCGTTCTGACATCCCAGACACAGAGAGAGGAATCTGTATTTCTGTTTTGCGTTTCAGTGATTGGTCCGGGCCTTGCCGTAGATTTTTGTAATACCAGATATATAGATGTATATTTACTGTACTGCCATCTTCTACTGTACTGCAGCAGCTCAACGTGCGCACGCCTGGCTGTAATTGTGCACGCTGTCACTTGCACACACTATTTATGGATTTTATATGAGAATAAAGTTTCACTGAATCTGCTGTCTGTCTGCTACCTGGTCTCAAGTTGACTTTGCTTTTCAAGGTCATTTACATCTATTCAACCTGTTGTGGCGGGAAAAAAAGTCTGATTTTTCAGGGGTATTGCAGTTCCTAACGTTTTGTCCACTCAGTGTAAATGACTTGTTTTAACCTTATTTCCCCCATTAAAAACACTCTTACATATCTGTCTAGGTTGGAACTGTTGTAGACAAACAACCCAGAACTGTGTGAGTGGGTTCTCAGTCAGGCAGGAGACCACTTCCTGTTGTAGACAAACAACCCAGAACTGTGTGAGTGGGTTCTCAGTCAGGCAGGAAACCACTTCCTGATGAACAACCCAGAACTGTGTGAGGTGGGTTCTCAGTCAGGCAGGAGACCACTTCCTGTTGTAGACAAACAACCCAGAACTGTGTGAGTGGGTTCTCAGTCAGGCAGGAAACCACTTCCTGATGAACAACCCAGAACTGTGTGAGGTGGGTTCTCAGTCAGGCAGGAAACCACTTCCTGATGAACAACCCAGAACTGTGTTCTCAGTCAGGAGACTACTTCCTGTTGTAGACAAACAACCCAGAACTGTGTGAGGTGGGTTCTCAGTCAGGCAGGAGACCACTTCCTGATGAACAACCCAGAACTGTGTGAGTGGGTTCTCAGTCAGGAGACTACTTCCTGTTTGTAGATGAACAACCCAGAACTGTGTGAGTGGGTTCTCAGTCAGGAGACTACTTCCTGTTTGTAGATGAACAACCCAGAACTGTGTGAGTGGGTTCTCAGTCAGGAGACCACTTCCTGTTTGCCTCAAAAAGCATCTTGCTTCAATCAGTTTATTCCAGTTCAGAATAACAATTATTATTGTATTTTAACAGCAACAGTTCCAACCTAGACTAGTTTTCAACAGTCATTTCTACAGTCAGATGTACAGTAGGCCTGATCATATTCCATCTGTTCTGTTACTAAGGGTTGAACTACCAGTAGCTTGCTTTGGTGAATGTTAGATATTATCTGTGTACAAGACCAGGGGATTTGTTAGAAAGAGGAAGTCACATCTACTGAGAGAGTTAGTTAGTTAGTCCCTTATTTCTGCTGATCATCACCCGTTAGAAAATGACAACAATGTCTTGCTAGTTGACTGACTGGTCCAAAGTCGAAGCCCAGTTCCCTGAATCATTCTGTCCTGTTCTGAAATAACTCTCTGGGTTTACCATCATGATGTGGATGTTTGATCAGGACGTGTCGTTTTATTAAATGTGTTTGTTATCAGAGACTCATTACTAAGCACTTCCACACACAAAACACATTGTGGGCGCTCCTCATACGTTTGTATGAAAGAGAGAGAAACTCTGGGCGCTCCTCATACGTTTGTATGAAAGAGAGAGAAACTCTGGGCGCTCCTCATACGTTTGTATGAAAGAGAGAGAAACTCTGGGCGCTCCTCATACGTTTGTATGAAAGAGAGAGAAACTCTGGGCGCTCCTCATACGTTTGTATGAAAGAGAGAGAAACTCTGGATGCTCCTCATACGTTTGTATGAAAGAGAGAGAAACTCTGGATGCTCCTCATACGTTTGTATGAAAGAGAGAGAAACTCTGGGTGCTCCTCATACGTTTGTATGAAAGAGAGAGAAACTCTGGGCGCTCCTCATACGTTTGTATGAAAGAGAGAGAAACTCTGGATGCTCCTCATACGTTTGTATGAAAGAGAGAGAAACTCTGGGTGCTCCTCATACGTTTGTATGAAAGAGAGAGAAACTCTGGGCGCTCCTCATACGTTTGTATGAAAGAGAGAGAAACTCTGGGCGGTCCTCATACGTTTGTATGAAAGAGAGAAACTCATGGCTGTATTTGGGTTTCATGACAACTGAGCTCAGTGAGAACTTGTGGTTAACATGAGTCCATTAGATGAGAACTTGTGGTTAACATGAGTCCATTAGATGAGAACTTGTGGTTAACATGAGTCCATTAGATGAGAACTTGTGGTTAACATGAGTCCATTAGATGAGAACTTGTGGTTAACATGAGTCCATTAGATGAGAACTTGTGGTTAGTTTGATGACAGCGGCGAGTGGGAATAACAAGTCGGTAACGGACAGCGCTGCGTCGTGTGTTGCGGAATGAGCTTCAACAAAACTGCAGAAAAAACGATAAAACCGTGAAGTATACCGGCAACTCCCACGTGAGCAGCTGCCAAACTGAGCAGAGAGCAATGATGCACTTGAACAGATCTATCTATATACCTTTAATTCATGAAATAATTATAACACGTTACTCTGACCCATGCGTTATAGAAAGGCTGCTGGTATAGACATCATTCCATGGCTTAATGTGATTCCCCTGTAAACGCCGTCACGGCCGTGTGGTTGTTGCTGAGGATCATTAACAGATGTAGATAACTACATTCTTCTGGCGCGCAGACTAAGACGTAACCATTTGAACCCGACGCATGGCGCAATAGTTGGCCGTGTCGTCAAACAGGTCCATGTGTCGTAAAGTGGTTCGTTCGGTTCCACACGGTGTCTTGTCTGTTTGCGACGCTTTAATCTCTCCGTAACAGGAAAACCTAGCAGTTCCCAGGCTAAAGCCAACTCTGAATTAACAGGACCCCTGCACAGTTTTTTTTATTTTTTATTAATTTCAAATCAATACATAAAGCACATGAGGGAACACAAGCATACATAGATTACAAACTATGGACAATCGAGCTAGGGGCGGGGCTGGGGGGGTACAATATCACATTACAATTACACAAGGACCTTAAGGGACATATACTTACAATTCTAACAGCTTTTTTGTTAGTAGAGCATTTAACTGTCTTAAAATACAGTTCAATTTATTTTTGTAGGGTACGAAAATGTGGTTTTCTGTTTGTAAATTTACATTTGTGTATATGAAATTTGGCCAAAAGAATAATGAAAGTAATGACATAAAAATGATTCCGCTTATTTCTATTGTATGAAAAGAATCCAAACAGTACATCTCTCCACAATAGTGTAAAATCTTCATAAATGTGTTCAATTATAAACTTACTGATGTCTTGCCACAGTTTTCTTACATGAATACAATGCCAAAAAAGATGCAACACTGTTTCTGGGTGGTCATTACAAAAGGAGCAATTTGAGTTGATGTTTTCCTTCAACTTCTTCATATAGTGGTTGGCAGGATAATATTTATGAATAATTTTAAAGGAAACTTCCTTAATTTTGTTAACAAGTAGGTTATGTGTGTGGCAACATCCAAACTTTTTTTCCAACAGATATTATCAAGTAAGTAAAAACATTCTTATTTACGACGACGGCCAAACCCTGACGACGCTGGGACAATTGTGCGCCGCCTTATGGGACTCCCAATCACGGCCAGATGTGATGCAGCTTGGATTCGAACCAGGTACTGCAGTGGCGCCTCTTGCACTGAGATGCAGTGTCTCGCGCCACTCGGGAGCCGCATTTTGTTACATTACAGCCTTGTTCTAAAATAGATTTTAAAAAATGTTCAATCGGCAATCTACCGTTCCAGTGTTTAATTGCTATATAGTAATTACTTCGCCACCATGGCCTATTTATTTCCTTATCTTACCTCATTTGCACTCACTGTATATAGACTTTGTTTTCTTTTGTTCTACTGTGTTTTGTTTATTTCCATGTGTAACTCTGTATTGTTTGTGTCGAATTGCTATGCTTTATCTTTGCCAGGTCGCAGTTGTAAATGAGAACTTGTTCTCAACTAGCCTACCTGGTTAAATAAATAAAATAAAATTCTATACCCAATAATGACAAAGAGAAACAGGTTTTGAGAAATGTTTTGACAAATGCCTTATTTATATACAGCACCAGCCAAGTGACTCTTCCACGGGTCTTTATTTTGACTCTTTTCTACATTGTAGAATAATAGTGAAGACATCACAACTATGAAATAACACACATGGAATCATGCAGTAACCAAAAAATATATATTTAAAATTCTTCAAAGTAGCCGCCCTTTGCTTCGACAGCTTTGCACACTCTTGGCATTCTCTCAACCAGCTTCATGAGGTTGTCACCTGGAATGCTAGTCACGTCAATTAACAGGTGTGCCTTGTTAAAATCAACCCTGTCTCTTAATTTGTTTGAGCCAATCCGTTGTGTTGTGACAAGGTTGGGGGGGGGGTATACGGAAGACAGCCCTATTTGGTAAAAGACCAAGTCCATATTATGGCAAGAAGATCTCTGAAACCCTGAAATGAGTAGCCAAACTAGTGTGAGTAGTGTCCAAACTGTAGACTGGTACAATAAGTATTCAGACCCTTTTGCTACGAGACTCCAAATTGATCTCAGGTGCTTCCTGTTTCCATGGATCGTCCTTGAGATGTTTCTACAACTTGATTGGAGTCCACATGTGGTAAATTCAATTGGTTGGACTTGATTTGTAAAAGGCACACACCTGTCTATATAAGGTCCCACAGTTGACAGTGCACGTCAGAGCAAAAACCAAGCCATGGGGTTGAAGGAATTGTCTGTAGAGCTCCGAGACAGGATTGTGTCGAGGCACAGATCTGGGGAAGGGTACCAAAACATTTCTGCAGCATTGAAAGTCCCCAAGAACCCAGTGGCCTCCATCATTCTTAAATGGAAGAAGATTGGAACCACCAAGACTCTTCCTAGAGCTGGACGCTGCCGTTTAAAAAGGGCAAATCACCTTGAAGTCAAACTAAATAATTAAATACAGTTGAATCAACTAATTATTTATTATTATTAATCAACTCTAATTCATTCATTATTTGTTTTGACATCACTAAAAAAAGTGGTTGTTTTTTATAGAAAAACAAACCCAGTTTCTCCTGTAGACTACGGTCAGGATGAGGAACCATCTAACATCCCAGTTTCTCCTGTAGACTACGGTCAGGGTGAGGAACCATCTAACATCCCAGGTTCTCCTGGCCTGTAGACTACGGTCAGGGTGAGGAACCATCTGACATCCCAGTTTCTCCTGTAGACTACGGTCAGGATGAGGAACCATCTAACATCCCAGGTTCTCCTGGCCTGTAGACTACGGTCAGGATGAGGAACCATCTAACATCCCAGGTTCTCCTGGCCTGTAGACTACGGTCAGGATGAGGAACCATCTAACATCCCAGTTTCTCCTGTAGACTACGGTCAGGGTGAGGAACCATCTAACATCCCAGTTTCTCCTGTAGACTACAGTCAGGGTGAGGAACCATCTAACATCAGGGTGAGGAACCATCTGACATCCCAGTTTCTCCTGTAGACTACGGTCAGGATGAGGAACCATCTAACATCCCAGGTTCTCCTGGCCTGTAGACTACGGTCAGGGTGAGGAACCATCTGACATCCCAGTTTCTCCTGTAGACTACGGTCAGGATGAGGAACCATCTAACATCCCAGGTTCTCCTGGCCTGTAGACTACGGTCAGGATGAGGAACCATCTAACATCCCAGGTTCTCCTGGCCTGTAGACTACGGTCAGGATGAGGAACCATCTAACATCCCAGTTTCTCCTGTAGACTACGGTCAGGGTGAGGAACCATCTAACATCCCAGTTTCTCCTGTAGACTACAGTCAGGGTGAGGAACCATCTAACATCAGGGTGAGGAACCATCTGACATCCCAGTTTCTCCTGTAGACTACGGTCAGGATGAGGAACCATCTGACATCCCAGTTTCTCCTGTAGACTACGGTCAGGATGAGGAACCATCTAACATCCCAGTTTCTCCTGGCCTGTAGACTACGGTCAGGGTGAGGAACCATCTAACATCCCAGTTGCTCCTGGCCTGTAGACTACGGTCAGGGTGAGGAACCATCTAACATCCCAGTTTCTCCTGTAGACTACGGTCAGGATGAGGAACCATCTAACATCCCAGTTGCTCCTGGCCTGTAGACTACGGTCAGGATGAGGAACCATCTAACATCCCAGTTGCTCCTGGCCTGTAGACTACGGTCAGGGTGAGGAACCATCTAACATCCCAGTTTCTCCTGTAGACTACGGTCAGGATGAGGAACCATCTAACATCCCAGTTTCTCCTGTAGACTACGGTGAGGATGAGGAACCATCTGACATCCCAGTTTCTCCTGTAGACTACGGTCAGGATGAGGAACCATCTAACATCCCAGTTTCTCCTGGCCTGTAGACTACGGTCAGGGTGAGGAACCATCTAACATCCCAGTTGCTCCTGGCCTGTAGACTACGGTCAGGGTGAGGAACCATCTAACATCCCAGTTTCTCCTGTAGACTACGGTCAGGATGAGGAACCATCTAACATCCCAGTTGCTCCTGGCCTGTAGACTACGGTCAGGATGAGGAACCATCTAACATCCCAGTTTCTCCTGGCCTGTAGACTACGGTCAGGATGAGGAACCATCTAACATCCCAGGTTCTCCTGGCCTGTAGACTACGGTCAGGATGAGGAACCATCTAACATCCCAGTTTCTCCTGTAGACTACGGTCAGGATGAGGAACCATCTAACATCCCAGTTTCTCCTGTAGACTACGGTCAGGGTGAGGAACCATCTAACATCCCAGTTTCTCCTGGCCTGTAGACTACGGTCAGGATGAGGAACCATCTAACATCAGGGTGAGGAACCATCTAACATCCCAGTTTCTCCTGGCCTGTAGACTACGGTCAGGATGAGGAACCATCTAACATCCCAGAATGGCCCGTCGTTAGACAGGAGGTCCAGACAGACATGAAGCCACGAGAGAGAGAGACAGACAGACATGAAGCCACCAGACAGACAGACAGGTGTTTAGGAGTAAATACTTTATTAACATTCTCCTTCAGCACCACTAGAGGATCAGAACTCTACAGGAAACAGAGACTCTGGTCCTGGTTCCCATGGCTACGAGTGGTTAGTGAGTGAGGCAGGCGGAGACAGACCCTCCTCTCTGCTCTGCTACAGTCCTTAATGAGGTCCCTTTAACACAGAGGTCCCCTGACCCAACCACATTATACTGCTTAGCGTTAACTATGGTGACAGGTTCTACGTTCTCTGATCGTTTGGTAGAACCCGTCTCGTCTCCTCTGGGTCCCAACCTAAAGATATTTTACACTGTAAAAGTTTTTTAAAAAGGTTAAAATAATTGTTGACTTGTGATAGGGTCCTCCTCTGTTACCCAGAACACACTGCTTCACCCAGACAGCGTCCCAACAGTCTAAAGTAGCTCGTCTTCTCCTCCTTCTGATCTGAAAGACCTGGTCACCTGAAACCGAATTCCCTCATCATATATTCTTTATATCGTTTTCCTGCGCAGACGAAGGAGAGGTGAGGAGACGAGAGGAAGCATCTTCAGACTATTGAGATTCTGCTGGCCTGAATTCCTTCCATTATTAAAACAATTCAGTTAGCGCTCTTGACAGATAGCATTTAGCCGACAGTTAGCTAACCGTTAGCTCTAGACAGACAGTTAGCTAACCGTTAGCTCTAGACAGACAGTTAGCTAACCGTTAGCTCTAGACAGACAGTTAACTAACCGTTAGCTCTAGACAGACAGTTAACTAACCGTTAGCTCTTGACAGATAGCATTTAGCCAACCGTTAGTTCTAGACAGACAGGTAGCAGTTAGCTAACCGTTAGCCCTTGACAGGTAGCAGTTAGCTAATCGTTAGCCCTTGACAGGTAGCAGTTAACTAACCGTTAGCTCTAGACAGACAGTTAGCTAACCGTTAGCTCTAGACAGACAGTTGGCTCTAGACAGCTCTTGACAGGTAGCAGTTAGCTAACCGTTAGCCCTAGACAGACAGTTAGCTAACTGTTAGCTCTAGACAGACAGTTGGCTCTAGACAGCTCTTGACAGGTAGCAGTTAGCTAACCGTTAGCTCTAGACAGACAGTTAGCTAACCGTTAGCTCTAGACAGACAGTTGGCTCTAGACAGCTCTTGACAGGTAGCAGTTAACTAACCGTTAGCTCTAGACAGACAGTTAGCTAACCGTTAGCTCTAGACAGACAGTTAGCTAACCGTTAGCTCTAGACAGACAGTTAGCTAACCGTTAGCTCTAGACAGACCGTGAGCTTAGCGCTCCAGACTACCTAGAATATAAAATAGCATTTATCAGACGTATAGAAAACATAGTGTATCTATAGCAACATCATCAATAGAAAAGCCTTGGTGGTTAGTTCCTTCATGTTAATAACATGTAATACTGGGGAAAGGTAATATTGTTTACTTCACTGTGTTAGGCATCTCTCTACTCAACATTAAGTTCACAGTTGTAGGGATGAGAGATGGAGGGAGGGATAGATGAAGTAGGGATAGAGGAGGGATGGAGGGATAAAGGGATAGAGGAGGGATGAAGAGGAGGTCCATCCCAACGTGTTGACTAGGTGTAGTGTGTTAGTGGTTAGATAACAGTTCATCATGACGTTCTTCAGTCCTTTCCTCAGTAGCCGAAGTGGTCACATGGTCAGTCCAACAACCCCAGGACTGGAAGGCCGTGATGGAGAGGAGGAGGAGTGGCAGGTAGCATCCCATGATGTCTGTCTGTAGTCCAGATCCTCCCACAACACAGCAGACCTGGTGGACAGACAGACAGACATCTATAGTAGGTCTGGAACAGAGCAGGTTTCACTCCTCAACACAGACAGACCTGGTGGACAGACAGACAGACAGACAGACAGACATCTATAGTAGGTCTGGAACAGAGCATGTTTCACTCCTCAACACAGCAGACCTGGTGGACAGACAGACAGACATCTATAGTAGGTCTGGAACAAAGCAGGTTTCACTCCTCAACACAGACCGACATCTATAGTAGGTCTGGAACAAAGCAGGTTTCACTCAACACAGACAGACCTGTTGGAAGGACAGACAGACATCTATAGTATGTCTAGAACAGAGCAGGTTTCACTCCTCAACACAGACAGACATCTATAGTAGGTCTGGAACAGAGCAGGTTTCACTCCTCAACACAGACAGACCTGGTGGACAGACAGACAGACATCTATAGTAGGTCTGGAACAAAGCAGGTTTCACTCCTCAACACAGCAGACCTGGTGGACAGACAGACAGACATCTATAGTAGGTCTGGAACAAAGCAGGTTTCACTCCTCAACACAGACCGACATCTATAGTAGGTCTGGAACAAAGCAGGTTTCACTCAACACAGACAGACCTGTTGGAAGGACAGACAGACATCTATAGTATGTCTAGAACAGAGCAGGTTTCACTCCTCAACACAGACAGACCTGTTGGAAGGACAGACAGACATCTATAGTATGTCTAGAACAGAGCAGGTTTCACTCCTCAACACAGACAGACATCTATAGTAGGTCTGGAACAGAGCAGGTTTCACTCCTCAACACAGACAGACATCTATAGTAGGTCTGGAACAGAACAGGTTTCACTCCTCAACACAGACAGACCTGGTGGACAGACAGACATCAACACACTTGGCCTTCTAGCATCTCTGGGATCAAAATGGAATGGTCACATGATGTGTCCACCAGAGGGCAACAGACTAGATATTTAAGGAAGAGAGAAGAGAGCTAGAGAGGAGAGCTAGAGAGGAGAGCTAGAGAGGGGGGAGAGAGGAGAGCTAGAGAGGGGGGAGAGAGGAGAGCTAGAGAGGGGGGAGAGAGGAGAGCTAGAGAGGGGGGAGAGAGGAGAGCAAGAGAGAGGGGAGAGAGGAGAGCTAGAGGGGGGCGAGAGGAGAGCTAGAGAGGGGGGAGAGAGGAGAGCTAGAGAGAGGGGAGAGAGGAGAGCTAGAGAGAGGGGAGAGCTAGAGAGGGGGGAGAGAGGAGAGCTAGAGAGAGGGGAGAGAGGAGAGCAAGAGAGAGGGGAGAGAGGCGAGCAAGAGAGAGGGGAGAGCTAGAGAGGGGGGAGAGAGGAGAGCTAGAGAGGGGGGAGAGAGGAGAGCAAGAGAGGGGGGAGAGCTAGAGAGGGGGGAGAGAGGAGAGCTAGAGAGAGGGGAGAGAGGAGAGCAAGAGAGAGGGGAGAGAGGAGAGCTAGAGAGAGGGGAGAGAGGAGAGCTAGAGAGGGGGGAGAGAGGAGAGCAAGAGAGAGGGGAGAGGAGAGCAAGAGAGAGGGGAGAGAGGAGAGCTAGAGAGAGGGGAGAGGATAGCTAGAGAGGGGGGAGAGAGGAGAGCTAGAGAGGGGGGAGAGAGGAGAGCTAGAAATGTGGGAGAGAGGAGAGCTAGAGAGGGTGGAGAGAGGAGAGCTAGAGAGGGTGGAGAGAGGAGAGCTAGAGAGGGGGGAGAGAGGAGAGCTAGAGAGGGGGGAGAGAGGAGAGCTAGAGAGGGGGGAGAGAGGAGAGCAAGAGAGAGGGGAGAGAGGAGAGCAAGAGAGGGGGGAGAGAGGAGAGCAAGAGAGGGGGGAGAGAGGAGAGCAAGAGAGGGGGGAGAGGAGAGCTGATGGTCAGGGGGCCGGAACATAATTACAGTGGGGGTATAATGAGGAGAACCCTGGGTATAATGAGGAGAACCCTGGGGTAGGGGGGTATAAAGAGGAGAACCCTGGGGTAGGGGGTATAATGAGGAGAACCCTGGGGTAGGGGGGTATAATGAGGAGAACCCTGGGGTAGGGGGTATAATGATGAGAACCCTGGGGTAGGGGGGTATAATGAGGAGAACCCTGGGTATAATGAGGAGAACCCTGGGGTAGGGGGGTATAATGAGGAGAACCCTGGGGTAGGGGGTATAATGAGGAGAACCCTGGGGTAGGGGGGTATAATGAGGAGAACCCTAGGGTAGGGGGTATAATGAGGAGAACCCTGGGGTAGGGGGGTATAATGAGGAGAACCCTAGGGTAGGGGGGTATAATGAGGAGAACCCTGGGTATAATGAGGAGAACCCTGGGGTAGGGGTGTATAAAGAGGAGAACCCTGGGGTAGGGGGTATAATGAGGAGAACCCTGGGTATAATGAGGAGAACCCTGGGGTAGGGGGGTATAATGAGGAGAACCCTGGGGTAGGGGGGTATAATGAGGAGAACCCTGGGTATAATGAGGAGAACCCTGGGGTAATGGGGTATAACGAGGAGAACCCTGGGGTAGGGGGGTATAATGTGTGTGTATAAATAACGTCTGGGTGTGTGTGTATAACGTGTATAGTGTGTCGTTACCTGGTCAGGTGATCAGGACTCCTAGAGAGCATCCGTCCTCCTCTGTGATGTTCCTCAAGTTATTCTCTACCTCGTCCACGGAACTACACACACACACACACACACACACACACACACACACACACACACACACACACACACGTGAATAAAATGACCATGTATTTGTGCTAACGTGTCTGAGTGTGTCCCTGCCCATTTCCCAAGAACCCAGGGGTCCAAACTTACGAATATTAGAAAAGGTTTACGTTTAAGCATCAGCCAATTAAAATCATTGACACAGACGCATGTGATCAAAGGCTACATGCTAGCTGTTCCCATTACATAACCAGGCACATTTAGCCCTATGCTAGCTGTTCCCATTACATAACCAGGCACATTTAGCCCTATGCTAGCTGTTCCCATTACATAACCTGGCACATTTAGCCCTATGCTAGCTGTTCTCATTACATAACCAGGCACATTTAGCCCTATGCTAGCTGTTCCCATTACATAACCTGGCACATTTAGCCCTATGCTAGCTGTTCTCATTACATAACCAGGCACATTTAGCCCTACGCTAGCTGTTCCCATTACATAACCAGGCACATTTAGCCCTACGCTAGCTGTTCCCATTACATAACCTGGCACATTTAGCCCTATGCTAACCTCACCAGGTGGCCGTGATTACATCCACACTAGAGACAGACCAGGCCTTAGTCAAGGATGATGCTGTTATAACACTAGAGACAGACCAGGCCTTAGTCAGGGATGTTATGACACTAGAGACAGACCAGGCCTTAGTCAAGGATGTTATGATGCTGTTATAACACTAGAGACAGACCAGGCCCTAGTCAAGGATGATCCTGTAATAACACTAGAGACAGACCAGGCCTTAGTCAAGGATGATCCGGTTATAACACTAGAGACAGACCAAGCCCTAGTCAAGGATGATGCTGTTATAACACTAGAGACAGACCAAGCCTTAGTCAAGGATGATGCTGTTATAACACTAGAGACAGACCAAGCCTTAGTCAACGATGATGATGTTATAACACTAGAGACAGACCAAGCCTTAGTCAAGGATGATGCTGTTATAACACTAGAGACAGACCAGGCCTTAGTCAAGGATGTTATGATGCTGTTATAACACTAGAGACAGACCAGGCCCTAGTCAAGGATGATCCTGTAATAACACTAGAGACAGACCAGGCCTTAGTCAAGGATGTTATGATGCTGTTATAACACTAGAGACAGACCAAGCCTTAGTCAAGGATGATGATGTTATAACACTAGAGACAGACCAAGCCTTAGTCAAGGATGATGCTGTAATAACACTAGAGACAGACCAGGCCTTAGTCAAGGATGTTATGATGCTGTTATAACACTAGAGACAGACCAAGCCTTAGTCAAGGATGTTATGATGCTGTTATAACACTAGAGACAGACCAGGCCTTAGTCAAGGATGATCCTGTTATAACACTAGAGACAGACCAGGCCTTAGTCAAGGATGATGCTGTTATAACACTAGAGACAGACCAAGCCTTAGTCAAGGATAATCCTATTATAACACTAGAGACAGACCAAGCCTTAGTCAAGGATGTTATGATGCTGTTATAACACTAGAGACAGACCAAGCCTTAGTCAAGGATGATGCTTTTATAACACTAGAGACAGACCAAGCCTTAGTCAAGGATGATCCTGTTATAACACTAGAGACAGACCAAGCCTTAGTCAAGGATGATCCTGTTATAACACTAGAGACAGACCAAGCCTTAGTCAAGGATGATCCGGTTATAACACTAGAGACAGACCAAGCCTTAGTCAAGGATGATCCGGTTATAACACTAGAGACAGACCAAGCCTTAGTCAAGGATGTTATGATGCTGTTATAACACTAGAGACAGACCAAGCCTTAGTCAAGGATGATGCTGTTATAACACTAGAGACAGACCAGGCCTTAGTCAAGGATGATGCTGTTATAACACTAGAGACAGACCAAGCCTTAGTCAAGGATGTTATGACACTAGAGACAGACCAGGCCTTAGTCAAGGATGATGCTGTTATAACACTAGAGACAGACCAAGCCTTAGTCAAGGATGATGCTGTTATAACACTAGAGACAGACCAGGCCTTAGTCAAGGATGATCCTGTTAAATGACTAACATGTTAATATAACTGAGTCTCTGGATAAGAACGTCTGTTAAATGACGTGTTATTGTAACTGAGTCTCTGGATAAGAACGTCTGTTAAATGACTAACATGTTAATGTAACTACGTCTCTGGATAAGAACGTCTGTTAAATGACGTGTTATTGTAATATCTTACGTGAGGAAGTCCCTGACGTCCTCTACAGTGAGTTCTCCGGTGGTGTCCAGGCTGATGTCAGCCATGCTGAGGGGGGAGTCCAGAGGGGAGAGGGGAGGCGGGGAGGGGAGGCCACACTGGGGGTCCTCGTTTAACCCTGGGGGTCAGGGGTTAGAGGTCAGACTGAGGCAATGTGAAAGGGGATTGGTTGACAGCCACCTAGTAACGGTTAGCAGAAGGACCAATGAGAAGCGTTGCGCGTACCTTCAGCCTGGTTCCGGTGAGTTCCGTTGGCCCGGAGAGGCATGGCTGCGTCGTCGCTATGGAGACAGAGAACAGCATCAGAGCAGTAGCTCACTGTGTTGTTGATACTGGGGCGGCGTAGCCTAGTTCTGCCCCTGAACAAGGCAGTTAACCCACTGTTCCTAGGCCGTCATTGAAAATAAGAATGTGTTCTTAACTGACTTGCCTAGTTAAATAAAGGATAAATAAATTAAAATTGAGCATCTTGATCTTAATGAGGAAGCTAAATTGAATGATTTTACAAGGCTAGAGGAGCCTTCAGGAAAGCCGTCCAGGAAAGCCGTCCAGGAAACAATGGCGTGAAAAGGGCAAAAAGAAGAAAACAGCAGATCACTTTTATTATTTGGAAAAGAGGCGAGGGGAACTCAACACACTTCAGGAACTTCAGATGGATGGGGTATCCTCTGAGGACAGAGAGATATCAGACTACCACTCAGATGAATGGGGTATCCTCTGAGGACAGAGAGATATCAAACTACCACTCAGATGAATGGGGTATCCTCTGAGGACAGAGAGATATCAGACTACCACTCAGATGAATGGGGTATCCTCTGAGGACAGAGAGATATCTGACTACCACTCAGATGAATGGGGTATCCTCTGAGGACAGAGAGATATCTGACTACCACTCAGATGAATGGGGTATCCTCTGAGGACAGAGAGATATCTGACTACCACTCAGATGAATGGGGTATCCTCTGAGGACAGAGAGATATCTGACTACCACTCAGATGAATGGGGTATCCTCTGAGGACAGAGAGATATCAGACTACTTGAACACTATGTTTTATGAGAAACTTGTTAGATAACAGTTTGAGTGACTCTAAGGATCACCTTGAGAGAATGTTAACTCGGTTAGTGAAGATTTGAAATCTGTCTTGTTGTCAAGATGTATCCACTATGGACATCCAATATGGCGTTTCTCAGTTTCAAAATAACAAATCTCCAGGTGATGTGATGGATTAACCTCAATTTGACAAAACCTTCTATGAAAAAAACCTGCACCATTTTGACTTGAAACCTTTAAAGGAGGCTATAAAGAAGGGAGAACTACCTGCCTCTCTGAAACCTTTAAAGGAGGCTATAAAGAAGGGAGAACTACCTGCCTCTCTGAAACCTTTAAAGGAGGCTATAAAGAAGGGAGAACTACCTGCCTCTGAAACCTTTAAAGGAGGCTATAAAGAAGGGAGAACTACCTGCCTCTCTGAAGCCTTTAAAGGAGACTATAAAGAAGGGAGAACTACCTGCCTCTCTGAAACCTTTAAAGGAGGCTATAAAGAAGGGAGAACTACCTGCCTCTCTGAAACCTTTAAAGGAGGCTATAAAGAAGGGAGAACTACCTGCCTCTCTGAAGCCTTTAAAAGGAGGCTATAAAGAAGGGAGAACTACCTGCCTCTCTGAAACCTTTAAAGGAGGCTATAAAGAAGGGAGAACTACCTGCCTCTCTGAAACCTTTAAAGGAGGCTATAAAGAAGGGAGAACTACCTGCCTCTCTGAAACCTTTAAAGGAGGCTATAAAGAAGGGAGAACTACCTGCCTCTCTGAAACCTTTAAAGGAGGCTATAAAGAAGGGAGAACTACCTGCCTCTCTGAAGCCTTTAAAGGAGGCTATAAAGAAGGGAGAACTACCTGCCTCTCTGAAACCTTTAAAGGAGGCTATAAAGAAGGGAGAACTACCTGCCTCTCTGAAACCTTTAAAGGAGGCTATAAAGAAGGGAGAACTACCTGCCTCTCTGAACCAAGGGTTTATTACTCTTATACCTCAACCTCACAAGGATCTCTTAACTTCTTGGTGATGGGGGCAGTATTGAGTAGCTTGGATGAATAAGGTGCCCAGAGTAAACTGCCTGCTACTCAGTCCCAGATGCTAATATGTGCATATTATTAGTAGTATTGGATGGAAACCCCTCTGAAGTTTCTATAACTGTTTGAATGATGTCTGTGAGTATAACAGACCTCATATGGCAGGCAAAAACCTGAGAAAATATCCAACCAGGAAGTGGGAAATCTGAGGTTTGTAGTTTTTCAACTCTTTGCCATTCCAATATACAGTGTAAATGGGGTCATACTGCACTTCCTAAGGCTTCCAATAGATGTCAACAGTCTTTAGAACTTTGTTTGAGGCTTCTACTATGAAGGGGGGCTGAATGAGAAGGGATTGAGCCAGGTGTCTGGCAGAGTGCCACAGGCTCGTGACGCGGAGTCACGACAGAGTTAGCTCTCGTTCTATTGCTTTTCTACAGACAATGGAATTCTCCGGTTGGAACTTTATTGAAGATTTATGATAAAAACATCCTAAAGATCGATTCTATACTTAGTTTGACAAGTTTCTACGACCTGTAATATAACTTTTTGAACTTTTCGTCCGACGTTCAGCTGGACCTGCACGCGCGTTTGGATTTGTTTACCAAACGCCCTAACAAAAGAAGCTATTTGGACATAAATGATGAACTTTATCGAACAAATCAAAAATGTATTGTGGAACTGGGATTCCTGGGAGTGCATTCTGATGAAGATCATCAAAGGTAAGTGAATATTTATCATGTTATTTCTGACTAATGTTGACTACACAATATGGTGGATATCTTTTTGGCTGCTTTGTGGTCTGAACACTGTACTCAGATTATTGCATGGTTTGCCTCTTCCATAAAGTTTTTTTGAAATCTGACACAGCGTTTGCATTATATATTGACACTCCTAAATAACCACTACAAAAGTATAGCCTCAATCTTTGCAGAAAAAGGTTAAAGTGGTGCTTGAATGATCTGATTGATGAACGTCAATCAGGGTTTATGAAAGGGCGCCATATATCTAATAATCTGAGGCTGGTGTTAGACTTGGTTGAGTATTGTGATCTATCGGATGACTTCCCTGTTATCTTATTTTGGGGGATTTTCATTAAGCATTTGATACATACAGTAAGTCACAGTTTTATCTTTGATTGTCTTCAGCATTTGAAGTTTGGTCATTTTTGTTGTTGATGCTGTTGGAACTCGGTATAATGGAACAGCTGTATCAAACTGTCATGGAACGTCCTCAAGGTTTAATGTTTTACAAAGGAACACGACAAAGTCGTCCAATCTCACCTTTTTTTTGTTGCAAATTTTTTATTTACATTTTTTTTCATCTCAAACCTTATGCTCATTAGTTCATCAAAGTCAATCTGGAGGCATTACATTCCAGAGAGATCAAGATACAACAGGTGGTAGATGTCAAGATACCCCAACAGGTGGTAGATATCAAGATACCCCAACAGGTGGTAGATATCAAGATACCCCAACAGGTGGTAGATATCAAGATACCCCAACAGGTGGTAGATATCAAGATACCCCAACAGGTGGTAGATATCAAGATACCCCAACAGGTGGTAGATATCAAGATACCCCAACAGGTGGTAGATATCAAGATACCCCAACAGGTGGTAGATATCAAGATACCCCAACAGGTGGCAGATATCAAGATACCCCAACAGGTGGATGACTCCTCATTAAAATACAAAATGTGTCACAAACTAGATAAGCATTGGATATTGTGAAGCAGGAGGTGTGAGGACGGGGAGGACAGGAGGTGTGAGGACGGGGAGGACAGGAGGTGTGAGGACGGGGAGGACAGGAGGTGTGAGGACGGAGAGGACAGGAGGTGTGAGGACGGGGAGAACAGGAGGTGTGAGGACGGAGAGGACAGGAGGTGTGAGGACGGGAGGTATACAGCGTTCCTCATTGAGTTCCCTGAATTCCTATCGGACCTTGTAGTCATAGCAGATAATATTCTAATCTTCGGTGACTTTAATATTCACATGGAAAAGTCCACAGACCCACTCCAAAAGGCTTTCGGAGCCATCATCGACTCAGTGGGTTTTGTCCAACATGTCTCTGGACCCACTCACTGTCACAGTCATACTCTGGACCTAGTTTTGTCCCATGGAATAAATGTTGTGGATCTTAATGTTTTTCCTCATAATCCTGGACTATCGGACCACCATTTTATTACGTTTGCAATTGCAACAAATAATCTGCTCAGACCCCAACCAAGGAACATCAAAAGTCGTGCTATAAATTCACAGACAACACAAAGATTCCTTGATGTCCTTCCAGACTCCCTCTGTCTACCCAAGGACTTCAGAGGACAAAATCAGTTAACCAACTAACTGAGGAACTCAATTTAACCTTGCGCAATACCCTAGATGCAGTTGCACCCCTAAAAACTAAAAACATTTCTCATAAGAAACTAGCTCCCTGGTACACAGAAAATACCCGAGCTCTGAAGCAAGCTTCCAGAAAATTGGAACGGAAATGGCGCCACACCAAACTGGAAGTCATCCGACTAGCTTGGAAAGACAGTACCGTGCAGTACCGAAGAGCCCTTACTGCTGCTCCATCATCCTATTTTTCTAACCTAATTGAGGAAAATAAGAACAATCCGAAATTCCTTTTTGATACTGTCGCAAAGCTAACTAAAAAGCAGCATTCCCCAAGAGAAGATGGCTTTCATTTCAGCAGTGATAAATTCATGAACTTCTTTGAGGAAAATATTATGATTATTAGAAAGCAAATTATGGACTCCTCTTTAAATCTGCGTATTCCTTCAAAGCTCAGTTGTCCTGAGTCTGCACAACTCTGCCAGGACCTAGGATCAAGAGAGACGCTCAAGTGTTTTAGTACTATATCTCTTGACACAATGATGAAAATAATCATGGCCTCTAAACCTTCAAGCTGCATACTGGACCCTATTCCAACTAAACTACTGAAAGAGCTGCTTCCTGTGCTTGGCCCTCCTATGTTGAACATAATAAACAGCTCTCTATCCACCGGATGTGTACCAAACTCACTAAAAGTGGCAGTAATAAAGCCTCTCTTGAAAAAGCCAAACCTTGACCCAGAAAATATAAAAAACTATCGGCCTATATCGAATCTTCCATTCCTCTCAAAATTTTAGAAAAGGCTGTTGCGCAACAACTCACTGCCTTCCTGAAGACAAACAATGTATACGAAATGCTTCAGTCTGGTTTTAGACCCTGAGACTGCACTTGTGAAGGTGGTAAATGACATTTTAATGGCATCGGACCGAGGCTCTGCATCTGTCCTCGTGCTCCTAGACCTTAGTGCTGCTTTTGATACCATCGATCACCACATTCTTTTGGAGAGATTGGAAACCCAAATTGGTCTACACGGACAAGTTCTGGCCTGGTTTAGATCTTATCTGTCAGAAAGATATCAGTTTGTCTCTGTGAATGGTTTGTCCTCTGACACATCAGCTGTAAATTTCGGTGTTCCTCAAGGTTCCGTTTTAGGACCACTATTGTTTTCACTATATATTTTACCTCTTGGGGATGTCATTCGAAAACATAATGTTAACTTTCACTGCTATGCCGATGACACACAGCTGTACATTTCAATGAAACATGGTGAAGCCCCAAAATTGCCCTCGCTAGAAGCCTGTGTTTCAGTCGTAAGGAAGTGGATGGCTGCAAACTTTCTACTTTTAAACTCGGACAAAACAGAGATGCTTGTTCTAGGTCCCAAGAAACAAAGAGATCTTCTGTTGAATCTGACAATTAATCTTAATGGTTGTACAGTCGTCTCAAATAAAACTGTGAAGGACCTCGGCGTTACTCTGGACCCTGATCTCTCTTTTGACGAACATATCAAGACCATTTCAAGGACACCTTTTTTCCATCTACGTAACATTGCAAAAATCAGAAACTTTCTGTCCAAAAATGATGCAGAAAAATTCATCCATGCTTTTGTCACTTCTAGGTTAGACTAATGCAATGCTCTACTTTCCGGCTACCCGGATAAAGCACTAAATAAACTTCAGTTAGTGCTAAATACGGCTGCTAGAATCCTGACTAGAACCAAAAAATGTGATCATATTACACCAGTGCTAGCCTCTCTACACTGGCTGTCTCTGCCTGGCCGGTTCCCCTCTTTCCACTGGGATTCTCTGCCTCTAACCCTATTACAGGGGCTGAGTCACTGGCTTACTGGGGCACTTTCATACCGTCCCTGGGAGGGGTGCGTCACCTGAGTGGGTTGAGTCACTGATGTGATCTTCCTGTCTGGGTTGGCGCCCGCCCCTTGGGTTGTGTCGTGGCGGAGATCTTTGTGGGCTATACTCGGCCTTGTCTCAGGATGGTAAGTTGGTGGTTGAAGATATCCCTCTAGTGGTGTGGGGGCTGTGCTTTGGCAAAGTGGGTGGGGTTATATCCTTCCTGTTTGGCCCTGTCCGGGGGTGTCCTCGGATGGGGCCACAGTGTCTCCTGACCCCTCCTGTCTCAGCCTCCAGTATTTATGCTGCAGTAGTTTATGTGTCGGGGGGCTAGGGTCAGTTTGTTATATCTGGAGTACTTCTCCTGTCCTATTCGGTGTCCTGTGTGAATTTAAGTGTGCTCTCTCTAATTCTCTCTTTCTTTCTCTCTCTCGGAGGACCGGGGCCCTAGGACCATGCCTCAGGACTACCTTGGCATGATGACTCCTTGCTGTCCCCAGTCCACCTGGCCGTGCTGCTGCTCCAGTTTCAACTGTTCTGCCTTATTATTATTGGACCATGCTGGTCATTTATGAACATTTGAACATCTTGGCCATGTTCTGTTATAATCTCCACCCGGCACAGCCAGAAGAGTGTGTGTCTCCAGAAGAGAAGAGTGTGTGTTCCCAGAGGTGTTAGTGTGTAGTAGTGACCTGATGTGTGTCTCCAGAGGTCTCTCCAGCTCCACAGTACATAGAGGTTCTGTGATGACTTTAGCTGACAGGGAGAAACGCTGGTACTCTGATGGAGAGATCAGGTAGAACCCTACACACACAGAGAGAGAGAGATCAGGTAGAACCCTACACACACAGAGAGAGAGAGATCAGGTAGAACCCTACACACACAGAGAGAGAGAGATCAGGTAGAACCCTACACACACAGAGAGAGAGAGATCAGGTATGACCCTACACACACAGAGAGAGAGATCAGGTAGAACCATACACACACAGAGAGAGAGATCACGTAGAACCCTACACACACAGAGATCACGTAGAACCCTACACACACACAGAGATCACGTAGAACCCTACGCACACACACACACACACACGGAAACATGCATATCAACAATATTGTTGTGTGTTTGTGTGTGTTCTCACCCTGCCCGTTCCTTGTGAAGACGCAGGAAGCGATGCCACTGATGTCCTCTTTACGGATACAGTCATAACGTACCTACAGACAGAGACAGAGGTTAACACACACACACTGCATCACACACACACTGCAACACACACACAGCAACACACACACACACACACAGCAACACACACATACTGCAACACACACACACACACACACTGCAACACACACACACACAGCAACACACACACACTGCAACACACACACACTGCAACACACACACACTGCAACACACACACACTGCAACACACACACTGCAACACACACACACTGCAACACACACACACACACTGCAACACACACACGCACACTGCAACACACACACACACACTGCAACACACACACACACACACACTGCAAAACACACACACTGCAACACACACACACTGCAACACACACACACACACACACACAGCAACACACACACACACTGCAACACACACACACACTGCAACACACACACACACACTGCAACACACACACACACACACACTGCAACACACACACACACACTGCAACAAACACACACACACACACACACACACTGCAACACACACACACACACACACACACACACACACACACACACACACTGCAACACACACACACAGCAAAACACACACACAGCAAAACACACACACACACACACACACACACACACACACACACACACAGCAACACACACACACTGCAACACACACACAGCAAAACACACACACACACACACACTGCAACACACACACACTGCAACACACACACACACACTGCAACACACACACACACTGCAACACACACTGCAACACACACACACTGCAACACACACACACACTGCAACACACACACACACTGCAACACACACACACTGCAACACACACATACACACACTGCAACACACACACACACACTGCAACACACACACACACACTGCAACACACACACACACTGCAAAACACACAAACACTACGTTAAACAGGTACACCCCCCCCCCCCCCCTACCTGTGGCCGTAGGGCAGGTACGTTAAACAGGTACACCCCCCCCCCTACCTGTGGCCGTAGGGCAGGTACGTTAAACAGGTACACCCCCCCCCCCCCTACCTGTGGCCGTAGGGCAGGTACGTTAAACAGGTACACCCCCCCCCCTACCTGTGGCCGTAGGGCAGGTACGTTAAACAAGTGCAGGTCTCCAAGGTTGGTCAGACAGACCAGACTGGTCTCACTGTAGTCCTCCTGGGCCGTGGAACACACAGTCACCATGGCAACCCTCCGCACACGACAACCCTCATGAGCCGTCAGCTTGAACTTGGTCTTCGCACCGACCTTAGGAAGACTGAACACCTGTCAACACAATACACCTGTCAACACAATACACCTGTCAACACAATACACCTGTCAACACATTATACCTGTCAACACATTATACCTGTCAACACATTATACCTGTCAACACAATACACCTGTCAACACAATACACCTGTCAACACAATACACCTGTCAACACAATACACCTGTCAACACAATACACCTGTCAACACAATATACCTGTCAACACATTATACCTGTCAACACATTATACCTGTCAACACATTATACCTGTCAACACATTATACCTGTCAACACATTATACCTGTCAACACAATACACCTGTCAACACAATACACCTGTCAACACAATACACCTGTCAACACAATATACCTGTCAACACATTATACCTGTCAACACATTATACCTGTCAACACAATACACCTGTCAACACAATACACCTGTCAACACAATATACCTGTCAACACAACATACCTGTCAACACATTATACCTGTCAACACATTATACCTGTCAACACAATATACCTGCCAACACAATATACCTGTCAACACAACATACCTGTCAACACATTAAACCTGTCAACACATTATACCTGTCAACACATTATACCTGCCAACACAATATACCTGTCAACACAACATACCTGTCAACACATTATACCTGTCAACACATTAAACCTGTCAACACATTAAACCTGTCAACACATTAAACCTGTCAACACATTATACCTGCCAACACAATATACCTGCCAACACAACATACCTGTCAACACATTATACCTGTCAACACATTAAACCTGTCAACACATTATACCTGTCAACACATTATACCTGCCAACACAATATACCTGTCAACACAACATACCTGTCAACACATTAAACCTGTCAACACATTATACCTGTCAACACAACATACCTGTCAACACATTAAACCTGTCAACACATTATACCTGCCAACACAATATACCTGCCAACACAACATACCTGTCAACACATTATACCTGTCAACACATTAAACCTGTCAACACATTATACCTGTCAACACAATATACCTGCCAACACAATATACCTGTCAACACAACATACCTGTCAACACATTAAACCTGTCAACACAATATACCTGTCAACACATTAAACCTGTCAACACATTATACCTGTCAACACAATATACCTGCCAACACAATATACCTGTCAACACAACATACCTGTCAACACATTAAACCTGTCAACACATTATACCTGTCAACACATTATACCGGTCAACACAATAACTCCTGTCAACACAACATACCTCTCAACACAACATACCTGTCAACACATTAAACCTGTCAACACATTATACCTGTCAACACATTATATCTGCCAACACAATATACCTGTCAACACATTATACCTGTCAACACATTATACCTGTCAACACATTATACCTGTCAACACATTATACCTGTCAACACATTATACCTGTCAACACATTATACCTGTCAACACATTATACCTGTCAACACATTATATCTGCCAACACAATATACCTGTCAACACAATATATCTGTCAACACATTATACCTGTCAACACATTATATCTGCCAACACAATATACCTGTCAACACATTATACCTGTCAACACATACCTGTCAACACATTATACCTGTCAACACATTATACCTGTCAACACATTATACCTGTCAACACATTACACCTGTCAACACATTATACCTGTCAACACAATATATCTGCCAACACAATATACCTGTCAACACAACATATCTGTCAACACAACATATCTGTCAACACATTATACCTGTCAACACATTATACCTGTCAACACATTAAACCTGTCAACACATTAAACCTGTCAACACATTATACCTGTCAACACATTATACCTGTCAACACATTATACCTGTCAACACATTATACCTGTCAACACATTATACCTGTCAACACATTAAACCTGTCAACACATTAAACCTGTCAACACAATATATCTGTCAACACATTATACTTGTCAACACATTACACCTGTCAACACAATATACCTGTCAACACAATATACCTGTCAACACAATATACCTGTCAACACAATATACCTGTCAACACTGACCTTAGAGAGACTGAATACCTGACTGACAGGTAATTCCCAACAGGTGTGTGTGTGTGTACCTTGAGTTGTTCCTCTGAAGCGATGAGGACAGAGTGTGGGTTAGTCATGTCTGGAGCAGTAGCCAGGTCCAGAGAGGCTTGGTAAGGTTCTGGTAACGGTTTCCCCCGTCCGTCCAGCACGCAGACGGACACGACCGGAGCCCTGTGCATCAGCTGGATCTCTTTCCCCAACACGGCCTCCACACAGCCGCTCCCCTCACCCCCCGGCCGCCCACGGCCCGTCCCCACACCCGGGACCTCCAACGCGTAAGCATACACACTCCCTGAGTTTGTCCCCGCCCACAGCGTCGGGCCGTGGTGTGTACCTGGGGGAGACAGAGATATACACGTTAATATAGATACACACACAAACAGAGATATACATGTTAACATAGATATACACACATTAAACAGAGATATACATGTTACCATAGATATACACACATTAAACAGAGATATACATGTTACCATAGATACATATTAAACAGAGAGATACACATTAACATAGATACACACACATTAAACAGAGATATACATGCTAACATAGATACACACATTAATAAACAAAGATATACAGTTGAAGTCGGAAGTTTACATACACCTTAGCCAAATACATTTAAACTCAGTTTTTCACAATTCCTGACATTTAATCCTAGTAAAAATTCCCTGTCTTAGGTCAGTTAGGATCACCACTTTATTTTAAGAATGTGAAATGTCAGAATAATCGTAGAGAGAATGATTTATTTCAGCTTTTATTTCTTTCATCACATTCCCAGTGGGTCAGAAGTTTACATTCACTCAATTAGTATTTGGTAGCATTGCCTTTAAATTGTTTAACTTGGGTCAAACGTTTTGGGTAGCCTTCCACAAGCTTCCCACAATAAGTAGGGTGAATTTTGGCCCATTCCTCCTGACAGAGCTGGTGTAACTGAGTCAGGTTTGTAGGCCTCCTTGCTCACACACGCTTTTTCAGTTCTGCCCACAAATGTTCTATAGGATTGAGGTCAGGGTTTTGTGATGGCCACTCCAATACCTTGACGTTATTGTCCTTAAGCCATTTTGCCACAACTTTGGAAGTATGCTTGGGGTCATTGTCCATTTGGAAGACCCATTTGCGACTAAACTTTAACTTCCTGACTGATGTTGGGGATAATATTAAAAACAAATACTACTCAGATACCGGAGCTTGTGGATAAGAATTGTATTGCTGAGGACAACAAATACCAAGCACCTCCATGGAAGAACTGCCTCCTCATTCTTAGCGCTTGGCTTTTATACAGTTTCACCTTTACAGAATGATGTCATCACCCCATTTGCTTTGTTACATAGTTTCCATTCTGTTATTGGCTCAGATATTGGGGCATAGATTCTATTGGTGGCGTGACAAGCATACCCCTTAGCTAATGTTCCTGTCCAAAGGTCTTTACAAGTTCAGACCTACAATATCAATGTATGGTTAACGTGTGCGCGTGTCCAGTAGCCTTCACAAGATCAGATATGGCCCAGACCTGTCACGTCTTGTCAGTTAACCTTGCCTCATCTACACAGATTCTGCTTACGTTCTGTTTTTTTACGTGTCCAAATGGTCAATTCGATGTTGATCTAGCTTTGTACACTCACATGGGCTCAGCCTTCATTCTGCTAACACATGTCTAGTAGTTGACTCGATGTTGATCTAGCTTTGTACACTCACATGGGCTCAGCCTTCATTCTGTTTATTCTTTCTACTTCAAAGAGAGGTTACTGAAAATCATCAGACGACTGGACAATCTCCAACACTGACGTCTTAAGATGTTGTTTCAATATATCCACGTCATTTTCCTGCCTCATGATGCCATCTATTTTGTGAAGTGCACCAGTCCCTCCTGCAGAAAAGCACCCCTACAACATGATGCTGCCTCCAGGGTGGCCCAGGGCTTAAGGGTGCTGTACTGCAGCGCCAGCTGTGCCACCAGAGACTCTGGTTTCGCGCCCAGGCTCTGTCGAAACCGGGAGGTGCGTGGGGTGACGTACAATTGGCCTAGTGTCGTCCGGGTTAGGGAGGGTTTGACCGGTAGGGAAATCCTTGTCTCATCGCGCACCAGTGACTCCTGTGGCGGGCCGGGCGCAGTGCGCGCTAACCAAGGTCGCCAGGTGCACGGTGTTTCCTCCGACACATTGGTGCGGCTGGCTTCCGGGTTGGATGGCGCTGTGTTAAGAAGCAGTGCGGCTTGGTTGGGTTGTGTATCGGAGGACACGTCTTTCAACCTTCGTCTCTCCCGAGCCCATACGGGAGTTGTAGCGATGAGACAAGATAGTAGCTACTAAACAAAACAAAAAAAAATTGAAATTGGAGAAAACGGG
This sequence comes from Oncorhynchus mykiss, assembly GCF_013265735.2. Classification (NCBI taxonomy): domain Eukaryota; kingdom Metazoa; phylum Chordata; class Actinopteri; order Salmoniformes; family Salmonidae; genus Oncorhynchus; species Oncorhynchus mykiss. Next base: position 1,346,533 of record NW_023493664.1, read on the forward strand.
GTAATAAATGTTTTGAAACTAAATTGGGGAGAAAAAGGGTCAAATTCAAAAATAAAAACACGTGCTTCACGGTTGGGATGGTGTTCTTCAGCTTGCAGGCCTCCCCCTTTTTCCTTCACGGTTGGGATGGTGTTCTTCAGCTTGCAGGCCTCCCACTTTTTCCTTCACGGTTGGGATGGTGTTCTTCAGCTTGCAGGCCTCCCCCTTTTTCCTTCACGGTTGGGATGGTGTTCTTCAGCTTGCAGGCCTCCCCCTTTTTACTTCACGGTTGGGATGGTGTTCTTCAGCTTGCAGGCCTCCCCCTTTTTCCTTCACGGTTGGGATGGTGTTCTTCAGCTTGCAGGCCTCCCCCTTTTTCCTTCACGGTTTGGATGGTGTTCTTCAGCTTGCAGGCCTCCCCCTTTTTCCTTCACGGTTGGGATGGTGTTCTTCAGCTTGCAGGCCTCCCCCTTTTTCCTTCACGGTTGGGATGGTGTTCTTCAGCTTGCAGGCCTCCCCCTTTTTCCTTCACGGTTGGGATGGTGTTCTTCAGCTTGCAGGCCTCCCCCTTTTTCCTTCACGGTTGGGATGGTGTTCTTCAGCTTGCAGGCCTCCCCCTTTTTCCTTCACGGTTGGGATGGTGTTCTTCAGCTTGCAGGCCTCCCCCTTTTTCCTTCACGGTTGGGATGGTGTTCTTCAGCTTGCAGGCCTCCCCCTTTTTCCTTCACGGTTGGGATGGTGTTCTTCAGCTTGCAAGCCTCCCCCTTTTTCCTTCACGGTTGGGATGGTGTTCTTCAGCTTGCAGGCCTCCCCCTTTTTCCTTCACGGTTGGGATGGTGTTCTTCAGCTTGCAAGCCTCCCCCTTTTTCCTTCAAACATAACGATGGTCCTTATGGCCAAACAGTTTTCATTTTGTTTCATCAGACCAGAGGACATTTCTCCAAAAAGTATGATCTTTGTCCCCATCATGTGCAGTTGCAAACCGTAGTCTGGCTTTTTTTAAAGGTGGTTTTGGAGCAGTGGCTTCTTCCTTGCTGAGTGGCCTTTCAGGTTATGTCGATATAGGACTCGTTTTACTGTGGATATAGATACTTTTGTACCTGTTTCATCCAGGATCTTCACAAGGTCCTTTGCTGTTGTTCTGGGATTGATTTTCACTTTTCGCACCAAAGTACATTCAACTCTAGGAGACAGAACGCATCTCCTTCCTGAGCGGTATGACGGCTGAGTGGTCCCGTGGAAATTGTTTGGAAATTGCTCCTAAGGATGGACCAGACTTGTGGAGGCAACAATTTTCTTTCTGAGGTCTTGGCTGATTCCTTTTGATTTTCCCATGATGTCAAGCAAAGAGGCACTGAGTTTGAAGGTAGGCCTTGAAATACATCCACAGGTACACCTCCAATTGACTCAAATGATGTTAATTAGCCAATCAGAAGCTTCTAAAGCCATTACATCATTTTCTGGAGCTGTTCATGTTCCAAGCTGTTTAAAGGCACAGTCAACTTAGTGTATGTAAACTTCTGACCCACTGGAATTGTGATACAGTGAATTATAAGTGAAATAATCTGTCTGTAAACAATTGTTGGAAAAATGACTTGTGTCATGCACAAAGTAGATGTCCTAACCGACTTGCCGAAACTATAGTTTGTTAACAAGAAATTTGTGGAGTGGTTGAAAAACTAGTTTTAATGAATCGAACCCAAGTGTATGTAAACTTCTGACAACTGTATCAGACAGAATCATATGATACCGTCTCTGAAGTACGTATCAGACAGAATCATATCATACCGTCTCTGAGGTACGTATCAGACAGAATCATACTGTCTCTAAGGTACGTATCAGACAGAATCATATCATACCGTCTCTGAGGTACGTATCAGACAGAATCATACCGTCTCTGAGGTACATTTCAGACAGAATCATACCGTCTCTGAGGTACATATCAGACAGAATCATACCGTCTCTGAGGTACGTATCAGACAGAATCATATCATATCGTCTCTGAGGTACGTATCAGACAGAATCATATCATACCGTCTCTGAGGTACGTATCAGACAGAATCACATCATACCGTCTCTGAGGTACGTATCAGACAGAATCATACCGTCTCTGAGGTACATATCAGACAGAATCATACCGTCTCTGAGGTACGTATCAGACAGAATCATATCATACCGTCTCTGAGGTACGTATCAGACAGAATCATACTGTCTCTAAGGTACGTATCAGACAGAATCATATCATACCGTCTCTGAGGTACGTATCAGACAGAATCATACCGTCTCTGAGGTACATTTCAGACAGAATCATACCGTCTCTGAGGTACGTATCAGACAGAATCATATGATACCGTCTCTGAGGTACGTATCAGACAGAATCATATCATACCGTCTCTGAGGTACGTATCAGACAGAATCATACCGTCTCTGAGGTACATTTCAGACAGAATCATACCGTCTCTAAGGTACGTATCAGACAGAATCATATCATACCGTCTCTGAGGTACGTATCAGACAGAATCATACCGTCTCTGAGGTACATTTCAGACAGAATCATACCGTCTCTGAGGTACGTATCAGACAGAATCATATGATACCGTCTCTGAGGTACGTATCAGACAGAATCATATCATACCGTCTCTGAGGTACGTATCAGACAGAATCATACTGTCTCTGAGGTACGTATCAGACAGAATCATATCATACCGTCTCTGAGGTACGTATCAGACAGAATCATACCGTCTCTGAGGTACATTTCAGACAGAATCATACCGTCTCTGAGGTACATATCAGACAGAATCATACCGTCTCTGAGGTACGTATCAGACAGAATCATATCATATCGTCTCTGAGGTACGTATCAGACAGAATCATACCGTCTCTGAGGTACGTATCAGACAGAATCACATCATACCGTCTCTGAGGTACGTATCAGACAGAATCATACCGTCTCTGAGGTACGTATCAGACAGAATCATACCGTCTCTGAGGTACGTATCAGACAGAATCATATCATACCGTCTCTGAGGTACGTATCAGCGAAACAGAGGCATCGCACCACTCCTGATAGAGAGTCGTCAGCTGATCTCGGCTCGATCCTCCTCTGCACCGGAGCTACTTCCTCCTGGTCAGCTAGCGCTGCGTTGGCCTCCTGGATCTACACACACACAGGAAGTGATGTCACACTCATTGGACGCTCTGTGAGAACCAACCAACGTATTATATTGTGAGAACCAAATCTATTTTATATGTTTTGAGTACTGATGGAATTCTAGACATTCAATGACATCATTATTTAAATATTCCCCATATAATGTTGGGCTACAATGGCTGCCATAGAACAGTGTCACATAGATTCATCATGATGCTCATTCTAGACATCCAGGGTGCGTTGGGAAATTCACACCGGAGCCCTCTGGTTTGATGCTCATTCTAGACATCCAGGGTGCGTTGGGAAATTCACACCAGAGCCCTCTGGTTTGATGCTCA